>NW_019417858.1:2538-20149 GCF_000390285.2 Anoplophora glabripennis
TTTGCACGTACTTTTATCTTATTCCGGCATACTTATCATGTAATTTTGGTGAAAAAAATCGAAGGGCGAATGGAGGTAACTGAGGGATGCAGTACCCTTTATCCCCTCCAATTATTTCTAAGTACGCCTATGCAGCTTTTTCTTGAAATATCAAACGTAGAATTTTCTTCTGATCATTTTATCTTTTTTGTAAATTTTTGTTTAATTGCTCCGTTTTGGAGAAAAACATGTATTGATGAGTTACAAATGTCTTAGCGGCCGATGAATGTCAGGAAAAAATAGTGAGCTCTGAAAACAAATGTCCATCTTGTCAACATAATGACATAGTTACTATTAATTCTTTGATTCGGCAAATCAAGAAGTAGTAAATGGTTATTAAGTTTTTAATTTAAGACAATATGGCTAATAGGGTGACAGTAGTTAATTTGACTTTTGCAGATATGGCAGATATGCATTTAATGTTAGGTAAGTTCTGTGCTAACGATCATTTTAACTCATCATCAATTACTTTTACGAAAAAGTATTACCACATTGTAAGAAAATGTTTTCATGAAACATTTTGACAATACAAAAAAGTAACTAAAACACTTTTACGTTTTGCTAGTTTTGAAAAATTATAATTAAAATAAAAAAAATAAATTAAAAATACATTTTTTTTAATTATAATTTATTATGTTTAATAGGAAAATGCAATGGAAATGCAAGCCTAGCAGAGCGACGTTGGGTACAAACTTATCCCAACAGACCACATCCTAAAAGGAAGTTTTTCTTAAATTTACCGACATCTTCGTGAAACCGGAAAGTTTATGGATCAGAAGTCCGGAATTTGCGGCCGACATAGAAAATTAAGCCCTGAACAAGAGGAACAAATCTTAGCACTGGTAGAAGACGAACCAAGCACAAGTACAAGGATTGTTTGTCGACAAATAGAAAATTGTACAAAAATGGATGTTCATCGGACTTTAAAAACCCAACTTCTGCACCCGTATCACATCCAACGCGTGCAAAATATTCTTCCCCAAGATTTTGCTTCTAGGATACAATTTAGTCGTTGGTTGTTAACACAGCATGATGCAGATAGAGGCTTCGTAAGAAAAATTCTATTCACGGATGAGGCAAGCTTTACAAGAAATGGATTGACAAACATGCATAACAACCACGTATGGGCGGATTTGAATCCCCATGCAACCATTGTAGCACACCATCAATTTACATTCAGGGTTAATGTCTGGGCGGGAATAGTGGATAATTTTCTGTTGGGTCCCCTTTTCATACCAAATAATTTAAATTCAGCATCATTTTTAAATTTTCTGCAAAATGAATTCCGAGACGTTTTACATGAGTTACCTGTTATCGTACGTGACGGTATGTGGATGCAGCTTGACGGTGCTCCACCCCATTATGGTAGAAACGTCCGGCAGTATTTAAATACCCATCTATTTCCCAATCGTTGGATATGTCAAGGACAAGACGCACCTATTCAATGGCCACCACGATCTCCTGACCTTAATCCACTGAATTTTTTTTCTGGGGTGCTCTGAAAGATATGGTTTATGCTGCAGAAATAAACGACATTAACCATCTCAGAGAAAGAATAATAATGGCAGCTGATGAACTTAGGCAAAAGGAGAATATCTCTCAAAAGATAAGGTTTTCGCTACTTAAAAGGGCACGTACATGTGTTAATGAGGAGGGTGGGCAAGTAGAATATTTGTTAAATTAGTAGTAATTAATTAATTACTTTATGTTATTTAAGTAAAAAGTTATTATGTTGATCGTTCATTATTACTATTACCAAATGAGACTATTATTTTTAGGTGGATAAGAGAAAATTTCAAGTGTGTATCTTACAAAACAATGGGATTATTAACAAAAATAGTTTTTTAAAATGTAACTAACACCCTGTATATTGAAAAAAGGGACGCCCAAATAAAAAATGGCGTAAGGAAAGTCGCATTATTTTTGTCCAAAGAATATGTGGTTAATGGTATGGTCTTCTATTTGCCGAATCAAAGAATTAATAGTAACTAATGTCATTATGTTGACAAGATGGACATTTGTTTTCAGAGCTCACTTTTTTTCCTGGCATTCATCGGCCGCTAAGACATTTGTAATCCATCAATACATGTCGTTTTTCTTCAAAACGGAGCAATTAAACAAAAATTTACACAAGGGATAAAATGATCGGAAAAAATTCTACGTTTGATATTTCAAGAAAAAGTTACATAGGCGCACTTAGAAATAATTGGAAAGGATAAAGGGTACTGCATCCCTCAGTTACCTCCATTCGCCCTTCGATTTTTTTTCTCCAAAATTACATGATAAGTATGCCGGAATAAGATCAAAGTACGTGCAAAATTTCAAGTGTGTATCTTACAAAACAATGGAATTATTAACAAAAATAGTTTTTTAAAATGTAACTTTAACACCCTGTATATTGAAACAGGGACGCCCAAATAAAAAATGGCATAAGGAAAGTCGCATTATTTTTGTCCAAAGAATATGTGGTTAATGGTATGGCCTTCTATTTTGGGACACCCTGTATATATATATATATATACAGGGTGGTCCGAATTTTATACAGGAAACTTCGAGGGTAGATAGATCTCTTTAAAATAGTAGGTGTTTGCCTTATAAACATAGGTCTGGAACGGCCTCGTTTTAGAGATACAGGGTGTTGAAGTTGTTAAAAAATTGAATTCTTGCTTATATCTCCGGAATCTATTAACCGATTTCAATAAAATTCAGTAGAGATAATGTATGATAGTAGGTCTTGTATTTCCTAAAATATGAGCTCTAAAGGTTCAACCAATGATGTACAACTGGACAGGGTCACCCCCTTTTTTATAAGAAAACCTACGCCACTGTATTTTTACACGATATTGTAACGGATTTATATTCTATTGCACAAAATATGTAAAAAAGGTAACTTGAATTTTTTCCCTAAAGTTCACCCTTCTCAAGTTATTCATACCAACACACCATAATATTATAAGAATATTTATGTTTATGCTTAAAAGTAAGTGCAATTTGTAAGCATATCAATAAAATTCTTTACACTCATCGCTTTCATCTTTTTGAATTAAAACGACATTTGGAAAATCGTGACGGAGTAATGAAAGGCACAGAAATGAAATTTTAAGAGTATTTAACGACCATTTTTGGCTAAGTACACGAAGAACGTCTTGGCGACTTGGGGTGAGTAAATCGAAAATTTGAAAAGTTCTACATAAAGATGGCAGAAATCCGTACCATTTACAACCTGTACAAAATTTACTTCCGGGAGCTGCAGAGAGACACCTGAATTTTTATCAGTGGTTTTACTAGAAATACTTTGGACCGATGAGGCTGCGTTCGCAAGGCGAGGGTAGTGAATTTTCACAATTTGCATATTTGGTCACAAGAAAATCCTCATGAAATTCGGACAAAATCTTTTCAACACGAATTTTCTATGAAGGTATGGCTCGAAATAATTCGCAATAAAGGATGCGGATCATTCTTCTTGCCACCCCATTTATGTTCCCAGCCATTTCTAAACTTTCTAGAAAACCATCTATTCGAATTATTAGAGGATGTTCCATTAAATTTACGACAAAATACTGGATACAAATGGATGGTGCTCCTTGAGGAGAATAATACAAGAAAGGCTTAATGAAAATTATATGGGCTGATGGATAGGCAGAAGACCAAATGCCAGTGTCAACCACAACGTTGGAGAGGGTCCTGTGTCTCGGCCAGCCAGATCGCCAGATCTAAACCCCCTGGATTTCTATGTTTGGGGTTACCTATCTGAAAAGTAAAGTTTACTCCAATAGATACTAGACTACAACTACTGTAGCGAATAGAACGCAGGTGTAATGAATTAAAAGAAAATTAGCACGTTATTAGCTTCAATTAGTTCCATTAATAGAAGATGTCAGAAATATATGAATGTGGGTGGTTCGCATTTTGAACAATTGCTGTAAATACGTAACGTTAATTTTGTTTCTTGTTTAGTTTTGTTGCTTGGTAAATGAATTTTTATTATTATTTTGATAAATTATTCTTATTTGTAAAGATTTGGCCTCCAGGGGAAATTAAAGACACCAGGAACACTACCTCGCAGGTGACGGGAAAGAATTTTGTTGATGTGCTTACAAATTGCACTTACTTTTAAGCATAAACATAAATACAGGGTGATTCACAACTTATTCAAAAAAATTTGGGAATAGATGCAGCATGAGAAATGGAATCAATATCGTAAAAAAAATTTTTGTAAAATCCTTATAGTTTTCGAAAAAAAAATATTGAAGTTATAGTACATTCAACCACTACATAGCTGGATAACTGTAGTCTCTAGCGTCATTCGCCACATGGCCTCAGCGACTCCGAATACTGAATTCGGATTTTGCAATCGTCGTTGCGATACTTACCTATTATCTGTGGCGTTTACAATAGGTTTTTAGTAGTTAGTGTCAAAAATGGGTGGTTAATGTCAAAAATGGTTTGCGTGTACTCGGAGTTGATGGATATCGTTTTAATTTATGGTGAAGCATTTGTGTTATGGTGAAACAAGACAACATTTGTATTAGTTCGTAGAAACTGAGTACAATGGACCCAAATGTGTTTACACATTGGTGGATAAAATTTTGAACAATTGTTGTAACATCGGGTATGTCAAATGATTTTATTATTTAAAAACACAAATTAATTTTATTAATTAATAAAGGCAAAAGCAGTTGAATTTGCCGATATAAAATAGGTGCGATAAAATTCTATTTACATATTTCTTTCCTTGCGAAAGTTTTTGTCCGTTTTTATCACACCGCCATGCCGGTCGCATTGTGCGAGGTCAGGTTTTACAGTGGACCAGTTTCCAGTGCCGTGCAGAAGTGTATTTTTAAATCATTTTTGAACTGCCCTTTTTGATTTTTTCTTTACAAAATTGTATTTGTAAGGGTCCCCTGTACATCCAGAATTTTTTTTTGGATAATTTCTGAATCACCCTGCATGCTTGTAATATGTTGGTTTGAAGTGTCTACCACAAGGGGATTGTATTGGTATGAATAACTTGGAAATGGTGAATCCCAGGGAAAAAATTCAAGTTACCTTTTTTTACGTAGTTAATGCATTAGAATATAAATCCGTTACAATAAATTATAAAAAATACAATGGCGTACGTTTTTTTTATAAAAAGGGGGTGACCCCTGTCCAGTTGTACACCACTGTTTGAACCTTTAGAGCTCATATTTTAGGGAATACAAGGTCTACTATCATACATTATCTGTACCAAATTTTATTGAGATCGCTGAATAGATTCCGGAAATACAAATAAAAAATCAATTTTTTTTACAACTTCAACACCCTGTATCTCTAAAACGAGGCTGTTCCAGATCTATGTTTATAAGGCAAACTCCTATTACTTTAAAGAGATCTATTTGTCCTCGAAGTTTCCTGCATAAAATTCGGACCACCCTGTATATACATATATGTATATATATACAGGGTGGTGCAACCAAGATGGGGTGGAAGATTACGCCTGAACGACGAGGAATTATGAAATAATTTTTTGTCACGAGGTGCATAGTTAAGAGATCCATATTCTAAAAATATTTTCATTATACAGGGTGCACACAAAAGTCCGTGGCAAACCAAACATATGTTTTTTTAAATGGAACACCCTGTATTTGAATCCTAAAATGAATTCTACCCATTACTACGATGTTTTTGATATAATGGTTGATGAGTCTAAAGTTTATAGTTTTAGAGAAAATGGCGCTTAAACTTGAAAAACTACCCCCAAATCAATCAAATTCCTCCCCCATCTAAAAAGGTTGTCAAAAAACAAAACCTAGTACAAAATGTACCATATCCTTGGGTATAATAATGAATCTTGACTGGTTCAAAAATCACTGACTAGTATACAGGGTGATGGAGCTTGACTATTTCACTCGAAAGTCAATTTTTTTAAATGGAACACCCTAAATTTTATTTGCCCATGTTAAAGGCAATAAAACCAGCTTTCAAAAAATATGGCACATGATACCCTTCAATAAAATACTTTCTTAGGAAATCATCGGAAAACTTTGATTTTTCAAAGAACGACTGAAACAAACTGTGAAATAACGACCAAAACTTCAACATTTAGTAAGAGGGCTATGATGTCAGTAAACTGTAGCTTCTCATTCTTTATTGAACTGATTTTAAGAGAAAGGAAGGGTTACATTCACAAAATATACAGTAGTTAATAAATCAATAACAAATAAAGAAAATCAATACCATTATTATTAACCTTACCTTACCATTTTGTTGAAGACATATTTCAAGCCGATGGATGAAGGAACGTTCAACATTTCATAAGGTCTGCTCTGTAATTTGACGGAAACATTGTTGAATCCGTATTTTCATATCATCTGCCGTTGTTAAAGGCATTCTATATACTTGTTCTGAGACATATCCCCACAAAAAGAAGTCCATCGGCGTCAGATCAGGGGATCTGGCCGGCCACACAATCGGACCACCACGTAGTCAGTGAGCGTCACTTCCAACATGAATTTAAGATAAATGTTTTGTGCGGAATCATAGGAAATCACCTTTTGGGTCCACATGAGCTTCCTCCAAATCTAAATGGTGACTTGTATTTAGATTTCCTGCAGCACCATTTAGTTGACTACCTCGACGATTTACCACTGAATACACGGCAAAATCTATTTTTCATGCAAGATGGAGCTCCCCCTCATTATTCTGTCAGAGTACTGAACTATCTTGACCACATTTTTCCGGATCGTTGGATCGGTCGTGGGAGTCGAATATTATGGCCTCCTCATAGTCCTGACTTTAATCCTATGGATTTTTGNCAGGGACCCGGACCGTACCGTTTTTGAACAGAAAACCGGACCAGAACCGTAATTTTTTTGTGGACCGGAACCGAAACTGAACACATATGTCATGTTATAATCTATTCCAAGTGTCGAACCCGAATCGAAAAAAATTTAAACGGTTTTTTGGGTTAATTTCGGTACTTCTAAAGTTTCCGTTGTGGTTGTGTTTCTATGGATTTATCTGCTGACGTTTGGTTGGAAGAGTCATTATTCTCTATAAATCTGTGGGTTTGGAGTTTATGGGGTTGTAAAGGTCGTGCTCTGTGGTACAAACGCCATTTTTATTTACTGTCTTTGCGATTGTGTGTGTACTGTGTAGTTTATACTTCTCTAATCTAGGGTGTAGTTTACATTATTGTATTACAAAAATGGGCCGAAAATTAACTAATAAAGCCCACGAACAATTTAAATATGTTCCATCAGAGGACATATCAATTTGCAAAATATGCAAAGAAACAATGAAGGTGAGTAATTTTATTAAGTTCGTTTATGGAAAGCAAAGTTGTACTGATTTTCCACGACTATTATATACTATATATATTTTTTCTTAATTAGGGTCATCATGCTACGAAAACATTTGATGCGATTTCATGATTTCACTGAAGAACAGTTTGCAGCTACGTTAACTAGGGTATCATCCAAAAAATCTAATCAACCTACTGTAGGTGAAATAAATACTATTAAAATAGAAATATCCAAAGAAATATTAATTAATGCATGTGTTGAACTTGTAACCGTTAATGGGAGACCTTTTAATCTGATGGCAGATTCTGGATTTGAGAAAATTTTGACACCGATAAAAGCAGGTCTTTTTAAGAAAATCAAGGACAAACAATTCTCTTTATCACCTGAATGCATTCAAAAATATGTATCCAAGGAAGCGAATGACTTAAAACTTAAAATTATGGAAGAAGTAAAACATCGTATGGTTTCATTAAAAGTAGATGGTGTTACTCGAATAGATCGCTCATTTCTGGGAATAAACATTCAATATACTAAAAATGGTTGCATAGTATTAAGAACTTTGGCATTAAAGGAAATTAATAACAAACATACAGGTAAAACAATTTCGGTTAAGTATCTACGTGTGTTCTATTTATTTTTATGTGAAACTTTTGTCTCAGGTGATAATTTAAAGAGGATAATTATGGATGTCTGTAACAGCTTTGAAATTAGTGCTGATCAAATTTATACTATAACAACTGACAACGGTACAAATTTGCTTAAAGCTGTGAAAGTTATTGCATCGGAAAATGGGGATTATGAAGTTATTGAAAATGAATCAGATGAGAGTGGTGACGAAGAAGTAATTGAAATAGTCATAGAAGATGAAAATGTAGAAAATAATTCTGTCACAGAAATGGAGTTGGACTTTGGATATAATATTTTTTCAGACCTATTCAGGGACGATTGCGCTACTAGTAATGATGTTCCTTCTACTTCGAAAACTTCACCAAGTGTGAAGTTGAATGTGACTGGTATGAATTTTTCTTATAATTTCTGTTTAATCTAATATACTATATTCTACAGGTATGCGATGTGCTGCTCATACATTACAGTTAGCAGTTGAAAATGCAATGAAACAAGACGAAGAGGTTAAAAACTTAATTTTGGAGGCAAGAAAAATAGTGAAAATTTTAAGAACACAGACTTATATATATATGTTGCGGAAACAAAAATTTAAAAAACCGATCATTGGCTATCCAACCAGATGGGGATCAACATTTGACATGTTAAATCGATTGCTGGAACTGAAAGAATTTTGTACAGAAATGGAATTTACAAATTTCAGTAAATTTAAAAACATGTCTGATTCTAATTGGAACAAGATTTATGAAATTGATGGTGCCTAGAACCAGCAAGAAAATATACAAAAAATACAGTATGAACAGTTGACATTGGGATCTTTCTATGTTTATTGACAGGAATGTAAATTGACGACAGAAAAAATTAGATCGGAATTTGCCCGAATTATTGTCAAGAATATGGAAGAAAGAGAAAACAATTTATTTAGCAATGATGTTTTTATAACAGGAATTTTTTTAGACCCTCGATTGAAAATAATTTTAAACTTACAGCAAATGGAAAAGGCAAAAAAACATTTGAAACAACTGTGGGTCAGGTTGTTAACATTGAAATAAGCTAATACTGTGGATTCTGTAACTTATAAATCAAATTCAGATAGTGGATCAGATACCACATAAAAACCACTACTTACCTCAAATGATGAGATGGAGGTTTTTTTAAAAAAGGAGACAGAACATAAATTCAGCAAGGAATTTGAAAATTCGTCTGGCAATACATACATTCAAATTGAAAATATTTTAAACTCCTATCAAATTGAGCAAGGCCGAGTTCGAATTTCGAAAGATTCAACAATATTAGAATTTTGGGAAAAAAGAAAAAGCATTGCTCCTGAATTGTATATGCTTTCACAGGTATTGTTAGCAGTACCTGCAACTCAGGTTAGCGTAGAACGCTTATTCTCTGGCCTTAAGTTTTTATTACCTCCTACTAGATTTAATAAAAAGGACAAAATTCTGGAACAGCAATTATTTGTTAGAACTAATCGAATTTTTGGGGATAAACAAGAAAAGCAGCTGTAAGTCGTATGTAAAATTTTTATTTTTTAATGATTTATTGTTTCATTTCAGTTTTGCAATCACAAAAGATACAAATGAAAATGAAGTGGCAAGTGTGGAAGAGAAACAGACTTAACTGACAATGAGGAATCAATAGTATATAGGCCGAGGTCTGGGCAGAAAAAAAGATCATATGATAGCCAAGACAATGTATTACATTATTATTTAAAAAAAAAATTGTAAAAAATATTGTACTGAATGATAAAATAAATACATTATTTTAAATTTAAATAACTAAGAATTTTTATACTGATTGAAAACTGATGTAACCAAAAAATGAGGAAAATTACTTTTCATACATAAATTGATATCTAAAGTATTCCGCTGCCATACTTTTACAGTGACTATACAGGGTGTTTTCACTTTAAATTTGGAAAATGCAGGAATGTATTCCCTATCCAAAATTAAGTGTAGTTTGCTCTATAATTTTTTTTATGAAAGCCTTTGTTTTGGAGATACAGGGAGTTGAAGTTAAAAAAAAAATAAACACTTTTTGACATATCTCGGCTATCCACGAGTAGATTTGATTCAAACTTGGTACACATTTTGCGTATTGGGGGTTCTCATAATTAACAGAATATTAGTCCTATCGGATTAGCCAGTGGCGTGCAAAGGTAGGGATGCGTGGCACCTTTTTCAAAAAAAAGTACGCCATTGAGTTTTTCGAAGAATGTAAAGTAAATTTAAATACTACCATACAAAAGTACTCTAAAAGGTCTCTTGGTATTTTTCGATAATACGCAGCGTTCATGAGATTCTTGGACTATTAAGAATTCAGTGCATAAAAAAAAATTTCGACATTTAGTTTTTCGAAGAATGTAAACTAAATTTAAATACTACCATACAAAAGCAATCTAAAAGGTCTCTTGGTATTTTTCGATAATACGCAGCGTTCATGAGATTCTTGGACTATTAAGAATTCAGTGCATAAAAAAAAATTTCGACATTTAGTTTTTCGAAGAATGTAAACTAAATTTAAATACTACCATACAAAAGCAATCTAAAAGGTCTCTTGGTATTTTTCGATAATACGCAGCGTTCATGAGATTCTTGGACTATCAAGATTCCAATGCATGATAACATGGCACGGTAGTGCTGAATGAGAAAAAGAGATATTTTTCTTTGAATTCAAATGCTGCATTAAAATTTATAGCAACTTTTTTGTTTCGCAGCAAGTCAAGAACCTGTAAATATTTTCATTACTTTCCTCTACTCAATGTCGTAATTATTTTTTTTTCATGCATTGAAATCTTAATAGTCCGAGAGTCTCATGAACGCTGCGTATTATCGAAAAATACCAAGAGGCCTTTTAGATTGCTTTTGTATGGTAGTATTTAAATTTACTTTACATTCTTCGAAAAACTCAATGGCGTACTTTTTTTTAAAAAAAAGGGGCCACGCATCCCCCTTTGCACGCCACTGGCTAATGGGATAAGACAAATATTCTGCCAATTATGAGAACCCCGAATACGCATAATGTGCACCAAGTTTAAATCAAATCTACACGTGGATAGCCGAGATATGTCAAAAAGTATTTATTTTTTTTTAACTTCAACGCCCTGCCCTGTATCTCCAAAACAAAGGTTTTCATAAAAAAAATTTATAGAGCAAACTACACTTAATTTTTGATAGGGAATATATTCCTGCGTTTTCCAAATTTAAAGTGAAAACACCCTGTATACATAATTGAATTATTAAGTATTGAATTTTACAAATGCATAATTAAATGGAAAAATTATCGGGAAGAATTTCACTAAAATTGTAATTATATTACAAGGCAAAACCGATAAGAACCATTTGGACCGAAAAAGCTGGTCAAAACCGGACCCAAATATCAGCTAGCGGACCGTAACCGAACCGAAACCGAACCGATACCGAAACGGTACATTTCTAACGGAACCGTAACCGGACCGGTACCGTTATTGCATTAAGGTCCGGGTCCCTACCGCGGGCAAATTTCGCGAGGTTTGCTTGGACGCACCCCATTGGTCAAGGGGTCGCGCGTCCCTTCGACTGAGCATTTAAATACTCCGCCTCAGACATTTGCTGTGGACAGAGAGAGTCAAGTCGAGTAAGAGTGCGGACGCACGACGGTCGAGTTTTAATTTTCAATTTAACTTTTATCAACCGCCTCCCAGGTCGTGGTTATTTTTATTTTACTATTTCATTCGCGTGACTGAGGTATACCAGGAGTCAGTTTTGCAAGAACCCTACAAGATATTCTTCCTTCAAATTATCCCTACCTATGGAGGAGTCTTCTGCAATTACTGACAGCAGGATTTGGCCTAGCAGGGTTGTGTTGAACAGGTTTTTTCCCTCAAAAGGTTCAAAGAGTAATGGAGGAAGCAGGTCCCCTTCAGCATCTCAAAATGTCTAATATTGATCTGGATTGTAAGTACTCTGTGCTACATATCAATGCTCAAAGTTTATCTAACAAAATTAATGAACTTCAGATAGTTTTAGCAAGTAATCATTTTGATATTCTATGTATATCAGAGCACTGGCTAGAGTATGATTTGTTAAATTAAATATCTATTCCTAACTATCAGTTAGTATCTAGCTTTTCTCGTGTAGGCTCCAATAAACATGGAGGCGTAGCCATATTTGCATCTTTATCTTCAAAAATTCATTTAAGAAACGTTAATGTTTCTAATTTTTGTAATACCTTTCATGCAGAATTTTGTGCTGCTGAAATTATTTCTGCAAGTTGCCTTTTAGTGACTACTTATAGATCCCCCTCAAAAGGAGACCTTTCTATATTTAAGTCTTTTATACATAACTTAATTGACTTTTACTCAAGTAGATTTAAATTTCTCATTATTATTGGTGACATCAATTTGGACCTTGATGCCGGCACAGAGTATATTATTGACTTGTGTAATATATTTACAACGTATGGTTTACGGCACTTTATACATGAACCTACTAGAGTTACGCTGCACAGTAAATCAAAGTTAGATAATGTAATTACTAACATCAGTTCTGCTTCTCTTCCAACGGGAGTATTGGACACACATATAGCTGATCATTTATCAGTATATCTTCGTGTAGAAGATGAACATAAAAAATTACCCAAGGATACATACCGTACTCGAGTATTTGATACTATGAAATGTAATGTATTTCTAGAAAATTTAGAAACACTAAATTGGTCTGATCTTCATTATAGTAATTTGAATGCTAACTATTTAATGAACACTTTTTAAAGTAAATATGTAAACATTTTTACCTTATAAATTGAAATGTACATCATCAGACATCAAATGGTATAACAGGGAACTGAAGACATTGAAGAAAACACTCAATAGAAATAAAAGTAGGTTCAATGAGACTGGTTCGGAGAGCGATTGGGTAACCTATCGTGAAACCAAAAGATCATATACACGTGCTATAAAAGAGGCAAAACGTACGTGTTACAGCAATACTATCTGTAACGCCAATAATATAAACAAAGCTGTATGGAAAATTGTGAATTCAGAAAGATCCAAAAAATGTCACTCTAATGTTTCAAATTTTTGTGCTCAGGAGTTTAACAGTTTTTTTGCTACTGTTTCTGATATTGCCAAGTCGATTGGAAATCAAGGGGTAAATCCCGCCATATTCCTCCACAATTTGCCTAAAATATCATCATATTTTTTTGCTTCTGCTATTATTGAGTCAGATGTACGCCAGGCTATTTTGAAATTGAAAAATACCAGCTCTTTAGATTATTATGGAATTAGTAGTCTCATGGTAAAAACCTCGCTTGAGTTTCTTGTTGCACTTTTGACCATATTATTCAATAAGTTTTTAAATGAGGCGGTTTAGCCTGACTCTCAAAATAACTAAAGTACTTCCTATTCATAAAAAAGGAGATATTAATAAATTTGACAACTATAGACCAATATCCATTGTTCCTGTAATTTCTAAAATATTTGAAATATTAATTAAAGAAAAATTGATCTCATATCTTGAAACTAAATCTATATTGACACCATCTCAATTTAGATTTAGCAAAAATCTTTCTACTATCAAAGCCTTATTAGCTATATTAGATCAAATAGTTGGGGGATTTGATCAAGGTAATCCCACACATACAATCATGTGTGATTTGTCTAAGGCTTTTGACTGCGTAAATTTAGAAATACTGCTACTAAAATTAGAATACTACGGAGTTCGTGGCAAAGCATTGCAATTATTCCAATCATACTTGACTGACAGACGAGACGGCAATATGTGTGTCTCAATGACTGTGAATCTGCTTTAATACCGGTTAAGTCTGGTGTCCCTCAAGGTTCGGTCTTAGGGCCTATACTATTCCTTATTTATATCAATAACTTACCTGTTAATATTCATAATGCTTCTTGTATACTCTTTGCTGACGATACAACCTTGTTAACCCGTGATAAGCACAGCAGAGACAGTCTAAAATTAAATATTAGTAAAACAAACTTCATAACTTTTACAACTAGTAAAAATTCAGAGAAGTCTGAACTAGTTAATTTGCTTGGTATTACCCTTGACCCTGGTTTAACTTGGATACCTCATATCAATAAACTACGTTCAAAACTAGCTACGCAGATATTCTTTATGAGACAGATAAGACCATTTGTCACTAATAATGTAATGAAATTGGTTTATTTTTCATTAATACATAGTAATACAACCTATGGTGTGCCATTGTGGGACAACTCTAGTGGTTCGTATAAAGTTTTTCTGTTACAAAAAGCAGCTGTTCGTCTACTTGCGGGTGTACCTATGTTAGCTTCCAGCAAGGAGATATTTGTCAGGTATAAGATTCTACCACTGACCTGTCTATATCTACTTGATTCGCTTCAACTCGTTCATTCCAAAATATATAGAAACATATAATTATATAGGAAAAACTGTTAGTCTTGCAGATCAATTAATTATAAATGACTTGAAAACTAAATTTATTATATTAGTAAATGATTCTAATAACAGAGTTAATCATTTACTACAACTTTGTCTTAAGGAACCTAGTACAAATACTAAGCCATTTGAACAATCCTCTAGTTTAATTAAAACGAATTTAAAAGACGTATCTTCACATGTTATTGCAGAATTTTCCGGTGAACCTGATACAGTTATTGATTTTCTCGATGCTGCCGATTACAATGATTCTCTAAAAGACGAGCCAAATAAAAAATTACTATTAACTTTTATTTTAAGAACAGAAATTAAAACTAAAGCAAAAAATGCTCTTGTATGCGATCTTAAAGATTTTGCCGAACTAAAGATAACTAAAATAACAGATCGTTTTAAATCGATGAAAACACTCGCGTCAGTTTATTCGGAATTAAGTAGAGTCAAACAAGGCCCAAAATCAATTTCTGTATACGCATCCGAAATAGAAGCCCTTATTACGGATTTAAATAAAATAAATATATCATTACAAAGCATTGAAGCTCGTGAAATAATAATAAAACTAAATGATCAAGAGGCATTAATTTTTTTTTAAATGGTCTCAATAAGGATATTAGAGCCGTTATTTTAGCGTCTGTGACCAAAACTTTATCAGATAAAGAAATTGGGCACTGTCCCGGCTGCTCTTATAATCGGGGCTGGGTGTGAGTTGTTTATTGTCTTTATTATTACCTTTTTTTATATTTATTTAATGATGCGATCAGAACTACTTGAGCGCCAGCCGCCAAAGCGACAGAAGGGGGGAAAAAGACAAGAACAGGCCAACCAAACTCGAAATAGGTATAAAACTAATTTAATGAGTAAAGTGTATAAAGTCAATAGAACCCGAATAATAATGTAACGAATATATAACCCACAATTATTATTAAAACTCTTGAACATGATCGCCTTTAAAATTCACCAAGCAAACACATAAAATTAGCAACTCGAATAGTATTGACAAAATGGACCCTAAATTGTTTTTACAAAAAAATAATTATCGAAATGTTTATAGGTAAGTATTAATATATCAGATTTTTATAATGAATTTCCCAATGATTATATCCGCTTATAGAAATTAAAATTGAAAAGGTGAAAGCTTAACTTACATAAACTAAAATTCATAGGTGACCTATTATAGGTTTATGCCATAATTGAAACCTAAAATTTCCTCGATAGACAGCTGTATATGGAGTTTACATAAATTAATTTAATTAAATCTTATCGTATAGGGTTCAACTACATAATATATCTCTGTATATCTCTAAAAATGTAAGGTTAAACTGCATAGGTGAGTATCTCTATAAAAATTCGGCAATAGTAAATAAGTAACAATATTCAATTTATAGGTGCGGCTTCAAAGAGTTGAGGAAATTCCATCTCGACCGGAGTGCAGTTCCGGATACTGCATCCGAATGAAGTAATAAAAACAGTACTCACAGGGGTCCAAATTGTGAAGTGAATGTCCAAGTGACAAAAACTGAAAATTAATACTGCTCCTTGGCGGTTGGAAGTTGCAGGGGATGCGCCAAAGTGCGCTGTCCGGGCCTGAACACAATCAACGTTTGTTCCAAATTTCGAGCAAGCAGGTTGACGATGGCGTAACGTTTGAAGATTCGGCTGGCTTGGGCAGATACTATGTAAAATTGGAAAACATGCTCCAGGTTTAACTAGGGAGTGATGGACAACATATTCGTGTCGGCACCACAAAAATTCTCCATCTTACACAAGACTGGGTAGATGGGCGTACTTTTCCGACATAAAAACGTATCTTCCTGACACCTGGAGGATGTTTTTAACCGTTAACTACCACATCTAACACTTAGTTGAACATAAATATAGGCTCATCTCAGATCTTATAAGGATTTCTACCGCATGGTTTTCGGAATGAATTCGAGGCAAATTCAACGCCAACATCTGGCTACCGTACCTTCTCTCGATTCCCCGTTTCTCGATTTTTCCTGAAACTGCCCAAAACGCGCGAATCCACAAATACCAATTTCTAGTGAGAAATCTAAATATCCCCTAACTTGGCAGCCGATGTCAGTCGTCAAACTTCTCATCACAAAACAGGAGAATATCAAAAGCGTATAAATAAAAATACTTCATTAAGTATAACAATCTATAAATTTACACAAAACTAAGTGGCACAGGTGGCTCTTACAAACTCCGGAATGGACTTCACGCAAGTTACATATTGCATGTAGGTACTAATATGAACTCTATAAGTGAAAATGACAAACAAATTATAAATTTTTAGACAAAACTAACTACTAGGATACCCAGGTTAAAGAAACATCTACGAAGAACGGTTAGTAGGACAAACACAAGGCGCCTGATACACATATTTACAAATTTTTTAAAACGAAAGTAAGGAAGGTATAACAAATGACCGGTACATCTGGGTATCCTTTAACAGCAAGACATATCGTGGAATAAGACCATTTGTATTGGTAACGTCGACATGGGCCCTCGGTGGAGACCACGGAAGTTCTAATCGAGCTCCACGTTGGGAGCCATGTCGTGATATATGATCGTTTGTGCCTAATATTTGAGAATTGTGCGGAGAATTGGCAACATGGGCTCGCCGCGAAGACGTCGAAGCAGGACTTCGAGCCCCACGTCGAGCACCATGTCGTGGATTATGATCGGAATGTTGTGTTTGGTCGACATGGGTCCTCAGTGGAGACATCGGGACTTCTAATCGAGCCCCACGTTGGAAACCATGTCGCAACCTGTGATCTGGGATGTCAGTTCCCTTGACCGGGTTCCGCGGCAGAAACGTCCGGAGTTCACGGGGATCGTCACTATCGACGCCCGGTCGCACTATATTCTCTGACGATTGGAATCTGTGGTGGATATGACCTACAGACGTGGTGTCTAGGACACGAGCTCGCGGGGGAGATCTCGACGAAGAAGGTCGAGCTCCGCGTTGAGCGTCGTGTCGGGTTAGACTTTCTTGATATGGACCACTTAGGCGATGATCGTATGTTCGGGGGAAATCATGAGAATGGACGGGCGACGTACAAGTATTGTTTTGATAAAAAAGGCCGGCTTCGTCACCTATGACGTAGTCGGCTAAGGGGTTTTCGCTTACTATGGCACCCGAACGCGATGCGCATTGCTCCCGCTGGATACCACTTCGTAAAAAAGCTGAATGAACTGTAGCGTCGTCACCGACGGCTAGCTCACGTTCCGAACCCG
>NW_019417858.1:23273-34870 GCF_000390285.2 Anoplophora glabripennis
TTTACCGCTGTTTCGATGCAGGGGGCTATCGAACAGGGTCTTCACCTCAGGCTAGGCTACCTCGGGTGGTTGTCTCGTTAAGCGAGTAGTGGTTGCAAAGCACTATTAATATCACGTCGAGGAATGGCAGCCTCGACGGAAGCCTCGTGAAGCGAGCCTGTGAGCTTGAGCTCCAAAGTTCTTGAGCTTGATGACAGGGTTTTTTCAATCAAACCGTGGAAGATATGTTAAAAGTATATATTGAATAGAATTAACAAACAACAAAGATTCACAATTAACATATACAAGTTATTTACCATAGATAAGATTTGCTACACAATCGCTCTGTATCGCTTTCTTGCACCATGTATTCCTACTGTAAGCCTGAAAACGCCAAAAGTAGACGTTCAGGCGGGTGACATTGGAAACATCGGTGAAATTGGTCTCTGGGATCGCTATCGCCGGGAGGATCGATGTCTGAAGACTCTCATAGAGGCTTTTTCATTTTGCCCGGCCGACGGCGATTGAATTTGCAACGGTGGCGGGTTTTTGGTTTGGATTGGAAAGGTAGGTGAATATGATTGTCTCCTTTCCAATTCAACGGTCTCCGGCATATTCGTAGGTACAAGACTACTTCTATGAATATACGGGGTGTTCTGAAATCCTGAAGCTCGCTCGAATGGTGGAATACGACAATCTGGTATTCATGAACTATTTAATGTGTTCAAAGTATTGTAAGCAGTGTATTAAAGTTAATTAAAAACTATGTTTTAAATGTTCTCTTTTTATTTGTAGATAAATGACAATTCTAGAAAAATTAATGTAGACAACCAGATAAACATTGTTGCCATTAAAGGCATTTACGAATGTTACACGTCAAGAGTCAAAACATTTAACGAAGCTGTTCAAATAGCATTAGAAGCTGAAGTTTCTCAATCATTTAGTTCTCAAAACACTCAAAATGTTTTCCATGTTCAAAGGAAACATTTTTTTAATAATCGCGGATATCGAAATAATAATCGTCATATACGAGGTAATCGATGGCGATTTTAATTTATTTATATGTCAGCTTTCCTATACATTGGAATTATGTAGTGCATATGCTTTAGATATTTTCCTTTGTGGAGACCTAAATATTAATTACTTGGAAAATTGTTCCTACAAAACAAATTTAGACGACTTGCTCCTGTGCTATAACTTGAAAGTCACTTCTATGATTCCTACTAGAGTTGTAACCAATTATTTAGGTATAACAACTAGCACAAAAGTTGATTATGTGTTATTCACATCAATGTACATCTAATGTTTACGAAGCGCATTTTAGTGATCATAGAGCTCTAACTTTAAAATATCAAATTCCAGTTAACAATGTAAAAACCAATAGTCAACCTATTTATGCACAATTTAGAGACCTCTCTGAAAGTAACCTTAATAACTTGATTACATTTGTGTCAACGCATCAGTTTAATGAAATATATACGGATGACGCTGAACTAAGCCTAACTAATTTTATAGATATTATATCTTATGCAATGGACTACTGTTGTCCAATTAAAACACGCTATAATGACTATAAAACTCAGTCGAAATGGATAACGCATGAAGTTAAACTGTCCAGCCAGCACCTAAAAAACATTTATTGGTTCTGGATAAACATGATGGATAATGAGTCTCAGGCTAGGCTATAGACAAACCAAGAAAAATCAATAGATTATTAAAAGAAACTAAATTGAACTTTCACAATACTCTCATAACTACATCAAAAAATAAATATAAAACTATGGAATCTTGTAAACAGAGGGACAGGCAGGAATAAGAATAGAAAAAAGAATATCACTCTAAATGTAGACGGTAACCTTTGCTCAAACTCTTATCAGCTAGCCAACGTCTTTGTCGATTATTTTGCAACAGTTACAGAAAAAACGTTGCAATCATTTTGGTGATCGCAAATCTACTAAATGTACTACCGATGTAATGCTAAATAACACTTTTTTCTTTATTCCTATTGTTGGAAAAGAGATTGATTCAGTGATACGTAATTTGAAAAATAAAATTACCACAGTTACAGATCCTTTATCAGTAAGATTGGTGAAAAAAATCTCCATATATACCGGGTGATTCAGTTTGATATTCGCGGCCTCGTATCTCTTTTGTTTTATCAGATAACTATAACAAACCCTATATATTTTTAAATCGCCGCTAAAACTCTATCAAATGACATTGTTAGATCGTCTCCATGGTAACATATGTTAAAATTGCTATAGTCAAATGTTTTTGTTCAAATGGCACACTATATATTTTTTTATCAATTCTGGAAGATATTTTTTTCTACATTCAGCTATATAAAGAAGTTTAGTTTCATTAGAAATATTGCTAGAAAAACAGCAAAAAAGATGAACCCTACTTTCAGTAGCTTTATTCTGAAAAAGGATAGCCAGCTGCGGAAACAACTGAATTTTGACGTTTCTAAATAAAGGTTTTTCAAAATAATTGACATTTTGTACCTACCTATAACTAATTATTACTATAACATGAATACTTATAGTAACCAAGAAAAACTATGATATGATTTTAATTTACGGAGAGTGCTGAAATAACGCTAAAGCTGCCAGGCATTTATACCAACATCGTTTTCCGCAGATACAACTTCCATCAGATAAAATTTTCGGAAAGTTAGCCAGGAATTTGATAGCAGATGGTTTTCAAAAGAAAAAAAGAGTTTTTAAACCTAGAAGGGTAAGAGATGAAGAACATTCGATAAAGATGTTAAATAGTCTGCTATAGATCTCCGAATCTCATTCCTATAAATTTCATTCTATGGCCTTACTTTAAAGGAAAAGTATACTCTTCGCCTTTAAATGATATTGATAACCTTAAAAACAGAATAAGAGTAGAATTTCGGATATTAAATGAAGAAACACTAGAATGTGTCTGTAGAGAGGGAGTGATAAACAGAGCTATTCTGTGTTTGGAAGCAAATGGAGGTCATTTTGAACATTTGAAATAAGCATTGTTTTAAATTGTTATCTTATTATCGTATTAAAAATAAAATATGTTACTTTAAAAAACATAGTAACTTGTTTTCGCAGCTGGCTATCATTTCAGCTACAAAAAGTAGGGTGCATCTTTTTTGCTGTTTTTCTAGCAATATTTCTAATGAAACTATAGACTTCCTTACATAGTTGAACGCAGAAAAAGAATATCTTCCAGAATTGATAAAAAAATATATAGTGTGCCATTTGAACAAAAACAGTTGACTATAGAAATTTTGACATATGTTACCATGGAAACGATCTAATAATGTCATTTGATAGTTTGAGCGGCGATTTAAAAATATATAGGGTTTGTTAAAATTTACTGCAAATTGTGAAAATGTTATTTGTAAAGTGGTGTGACTGCAATAATCTTATTGTCAATATTAAAAAAACAAAAGTTCTGTATTTTCACTCTCTTAGCGCGCCTGATGCTAAGCTGTGCCTACATTTTAATAACTTTATTTTACATTCTTCGGAAAGCACTAAGTTTTTAGGTGTTCATCTTGATTATCAATTAAAGTGGCATGAACATGTGGATGTCCTCAGTAGGACACTCGATAAATCGTTCTACGCAATTTCTCGTGTTAAAACTACTATGCCGCTGTGTGCACTACTAAATGTATACTACAGCTTAGTATACTGTCATATTTCTTATAACGTAATTTTGTGGAGAAACTCAGACCTTTCTCTCGGGCCTTCGGCTTGGATTAGTTTTGTGGAACATCCAGTATAAAGATTCAAAAAGACATCCGGTTAATAAATATACAATTTTTCATTAAAAGATTTTAGTAAATAAAAACAAAGTTAAAAGTGAAAAGGGGAAAAATTGCCCGTTTCAGATGTGGATCAATTTTTTGGAACACCCAGTACGTATATGGATTTTCTAAAAAGCGGCTGGTAGGTAGTGAAATGAGAAAAAAATCCTAGTCCGTCTGTGTCATTTTTATTAAACACTTAGTTCAAGGGTTTAGGTACTATGGATTGGTTTAAAATTATGCAGTTTTAGAGGGCAAGTACTTACGTTAATTCGGGGGACAGGTATCGTAATCGTAGGCATGTAAAACGGTAGAGCTGCGAAAATGTAAATAACAACCTAACCTAATAATAAGAAATACCTGTATATGTCGTTGCGTAGCAATGTATTAAGGTTAAAAAAAGGCCTAGTAAGAAAAAATAACGGTTCGCCGCGACCCTACAGACGTCTTTCGCGTTTGGCGTGAAATTATTTTGACATAATTAATCTGACGTTTCTAACGACATTCGAATTTTCTCCGGGTGGGCGTGTCTTAAAGCTTCAATCTTTACGGCATGTGAAATGGTCGTCTGTCATTGAGAAGACCCCAAAAAAGGCAAAATTAAATATAAAAACGCGAAAAAAACGTTACAAAAATGCCCCTGAACGACTAAGGAGGAACGACTGAGTATCTGTGCCAAGTCGCACGCCGTTTCGAGGTTCGCGGAGAAGGAATTTTATGGGGCAAAATTCACATTTTTCGGCCTTCCTAGAGAGTGCATTTTAACGTATTTACGGCGGCATTTCGAATCCCGCATTTGATTTCGCGGAAAGTTCTACGGAAAAAGCGTGAAATAGGCACTCGGTCGATAAATATGAGTATTTTCTGCACAGTTTTAAATAAAATATCGTAGAAAATAGGGGAAATAAAAAATAAAAAAGCCGTACCCGCGCGCAATTCGAGGCGATCGCGACCGTCAGATTTCAGCGGGAGAGCGTGTCGGACTCGTGCGTTTCACACAAAAATTGGGCCGCGCCCCTCGCAGAGCCTGAAGAAAACTGAAAATTCACCGCGAAGACGGCAAAAAATCGCCATCAAAATACGACGAAGGAAGGCCGGCGGTGGGCTTCGCCCCTCGCGGCTCGCCGCTGCGAATAGCCTTCGAGTCTGCAAATCTGCGCTTTTTCGGGACGATTGTGCGACGCAGACGGAGCTATCGGATTTTAATATATATATATATATATACAAATTATGCAAAAAAAATTGGCAATATACATAGTAAATTAAAAGACACTGATGATAATTTAAAAAGGTCTGGGGTGGTATATGGCATTCCTTGTAACAATTGTGATAAAATTTATATAGGTCAAACGTCTAGGATATTAAAGTTAAATAAAAAAAGAGATACACAAAATTTAGTTATGAATTACTCATATTTGTTGGCATTATCTAAACAAAATTGACATTGTATATTTATAATTGTTCATAATTTTAAAATTTTTTATAATGTTAGAAAAATTAAATTCCAGGTTTTTCTCCCTGCCTGTCTGTGATAAGATTAATACTTAGTAGACTTATTTTACGTTTAAAATTTTATTCAGTCGAGACTAGACAGCTATTCAGAACAATGAAAATAAAAATAAAAATTTTATACTATTCATTAAGTTTTAAGATGTAACTCTGTCAACTGAAGTAAGTACCCATTTTATGTAATTATTTTATTATATTAATGTTTTGTTGTACATTTTAGCCAGAAACCTTGAAAAAGATAATAAATAATTATCGAAAGCTTGGTTTAAGTTAAATAAGAGTTTTCTTTCAACTACCAATTGACGACATCCCCAATATATAATTTTTTTTTGGTCTCTAACTTAATCGTCAAGATTAACCGTATCATTTCAATATATATATATGTACTAGAAACTTTTCTCTCGGGCCTTCGGCCCTCGGGCGGCGCTGCGCGCCCCATGAGCTCCACTTCGCGGAGCACTCTTGCGCGAATGTTTTTTAAATCCACACCATCATCCACATTACCATCATCTACATCACCATGTCCTACAGCACCATCATCTACATCACCATCATCTACATTACCATCTACTTAACATAATCTTCAGCACTATAATCTCCAGCACTATCATCTACATCGCCATCATCTACATCGCTATCATCTACATCACCATAAATGCAGCACCATCATCTACATCACCATCATCTACATCTCCATCATCAACATCTACATCGTCATCATATAAATCACTGTCATCTATATCGCCATGATCTACATCACCATCATCTACATCACCATAATCTATATCGCCATCATCTACACCACCATCATCTACATCGCCATCATCTACAGAGTCATCATCTGCATCACCATAATTTACAGCACCATCATCTACATCCACATCGCCATCATCTACATCTATATCGCCATCATCTACACTACAGCACCATCATCTACATCGCCACCATTTACAGCACCATTATCTCAATCTACATCGCCATGGTCTACATAACCATCATCTACATCGCCAACATCTACATCATCTACATCGCCATCATCTACATCACCATCACCTACATCGGCATCATCTTCATCACCACCATATACATCACCATCATCTACATCGCCACCATCCACATCACCATAATCTACATCACCGTCATCTACCCGACCATCATTTACATCGCCATTATCTACATAACCATCATCTACTACAGCAACATCTATATCACCATCATGTACATCACCATCATCTACACCACCATCATCTATACGCCATCATCTACATTGCCATCATCTACGCCACCATCATCTACGTCACCATCATCTACGTCACCATCATCTACATTGCCATTATCTACGCCACCATCATCTATGTCACCATCATCTACACCACCATCATCTACATCGTCATCACCTACATTACCATTATTTACATCATCTACATCACCACCATCTACATTATTATCACCATTCAAATGTGGGTCGATTTTGTGAAACATTCTGTGTAGCAAGTTTTAAAATGGCATCTGGTCTTCTAAATAAAAAACTTTTCATGAATAGGCTTCACTAAATAAAGCAGAAGAAATGAATATGATAAAGAATAATCCACGGGGTCTGTCCTGGATCAATTTTATAGAACGTGCAGTATATTGTAAAGCTTCAAAAAGCATATTATAAAATTGTTACCTCAAAAAATAAAGTAGAATGAAATAAAAAGAATATGAATACGTTTGAACACTTGCAACTCTGACCTGGATCAATTTTGTTGGAACATTCGGTATAAAAATTATCAAAAAAGCATCATGTTGGTAAATGCAAAATTTTTCATCAATGAACTTTACTAAAGAAAGTAGAAAAAGGTAAAATGGGGAAAAAAATCTGGTCTGCCGCATTTTTGTTTTGGTTTCACTTCTGATGTAGATCATTTTGTACATCCAGTATAAACTTCCAAAAGGGTATCTAATTAGTAAATATAAAATTTTTCATCCGAAGACTTCAGTACGTCAGTCAGTAAGTCAGAAATGGGGAAAAATAAGTTAAGTTTCATTCTCCTAATTCTGAAGTATCTTGTTATAAATAGACAATTTTTCATTCAAAGATTTCAGTACGTAGGTAAGGCAGAAATGTGAAAAAAATAAGTTTCACTTTCTCATAATTTTGAAGTTGATAATTTTTTGGAACATCCAGTATAAACTTCCAAAAAGGTATCTGGTTAGTAATTATACAATTTTTCATTAAAAGCCTTCACTAAGTAAAAATAAAGTTAAAATAGAAAGGAAAATTTGCCTGTTAATCAGACCTAGCTCAATTTTATAGAACATTCAGTATATGGATTTTTCAAAAAGCGAATGGTCAGTTTTCCTCAAAACGTTTCAGTGGAGAAAGTAAAAAAGTAAAAAGAATAGAGAGCCTAGTCCACCTGTGTCAGCTTTATGAAACATCCAGTACAAAACATCTGGTTAATAAGATATGATTTGTCATAAAAATATTGCCATCAATAAATTTCTGAAATATACAGAAGCCTCTGGACCGATAATTCTGACCTGGGTCAATTTATGTAGAACATACAGTATATGGATTTTCAAAGAAAACGTCTGGTTAGTAACTATATAAATTTTCATCAAGAGATTTCAATAAATAATGAAGGAAAGTGAGTAGTGAAATGAGAAAAAATCCTAGTCCGCCTGTTTCATTTTTATATGAAACACTCAGTATATAAATTTGCAAAATGCTTCTGAGTTCTACAATATAAGATTTTTCATAAAAATATCGCCATCAATAAATTTCAGAAATATACAGAAGCCTCTGGACCGATAATTCTGACCTGGTTCATTTTATGTAGAACATCCAGTATATGGATTTTCAAAGAAAGCGTCTGGTTACTAAATATATAAGTTTTCATCAAGAGATTTCAATAAATAATGTAGGAAAGTAGGTAGTGAAATGAGAAAAGAATCCTTGTCCGCCTGTTTCATTTTTATTAAACACTCAGTATATAAATTTGCAAAATGCTTCTACAGTTGTACAATATAAGATCTTTCATAAAAATATTGCAACCAATAAATTTCTGAAATATGCAGAATACTCTCGACCGTTCGAGCTTCAACGCAATTTTCTTAGAAACCCCGTCATCCTGTGTAGAAAAACCTATTTGAAAAGTTATATTTTCTTCCATATCGTCATTGTCATCGTCATTCCAGTTAGAAAAATGTAAACCCATAACTTAATTTTAGAAAAAATTTATAACGTCGAGTAATTGTAAAGTGTTGGAATCGAAAGCTGTATTTAAACGTAAAGACAGCAATGAGGGCGCTAAGTTGTCCTCTAGTATATGTTTGCCACACAGATCTAATATAGTACTGTATCTATGGTTTGCCCTCTCTAACCGGCTAACTTCAAATCTTTTATATGTGACTAACTTAACTTCTTGTATTTATATTTTGTGTTAGTAGTCAGTAATTTTAATTCATATTAGCAGCAAAATTGACCTATTTTCGAGTTGTTGATTTATAAAAGTACCTATATTTTGAAATAATATGGAAATTTGTAGTTGATGTCTAATTATTATATTAGTAAAAGCTGATGGAATCAAAAGGTATGTATACAAATATACAAATGTTGTCTTAGAATAGAATTACAGAAAAATGTTTCTTTTAGATGCTGTTCTTTAAACAATGCTGGAAGTTGATAATCGCAGGGGGTATTACTGAATAAGTAAGCCATTAATTGTGAAGTTAAACAGAAATTTTTTTTTGTAAATAAAAATACTGTGGCTCTCGAGTGTTGGAGAAATAAGAAATCCCCCAAATATAATGTATTATAAATCCATCGTAAATGGCAATGGGTTAAAATTTCAATGTTATGAAGTTAAATTGAAGATGTGATAACAGAAGGTTTTGTATTTAAAATTAATGTTATTAGTACACAAATGCCGGTATAGTAGATACCTAATGCAGTATTTATTCAGATGTATGTATTATTGATAATATTAAATATAAATAATAAAAAAGAATGTGATTTATTTGTAATGATTAATTGTGAAAGAAAATTGTCTTTTTCTGTGACAATAGTGGATATTTAAAAAGACATACTTACCGTATATTTATACACAATTCTTTGAATTGATTAAAACCTGGGTTTTTCAAATAATGATAAAAAACATTTATTGAAACTACCTTCCAAAATTTGTCAACTAAAAAATTGTATTTATTATATGTAAAATTGAACATACGTAAGTATCTGTATATTTTATGCATGTCACATTGTATATGTAACGTATAGTGAAAGACCAACAGAGGTGCTTTATTTAAATCGTTCTTTATTCACTGGTGGTTTCCAGGGGTCCTCGTAAAACAGCAAGATTGTAGGAATGTAGCGGTGGATTCCTATAAACCAACTAAACAAAATTTCCACACTGTGCACTATATTTAAGTTCATCTACAGCCTAGTTTCAACTGGAAAACTAAAATTCATATTAGATTCTACCAACGGCCGGGTAAAAAAATACATATACTATAACTGTAGAAAGGGTTTTTGCAAGACGCCCCCAGGCCAAATATTTGTCTTCTGAGTAAACTTGGAAGTGGCTTTTCTCAATGTACAGGTTTATTTTGCTTGACAGATGACAGGAGTGATAGGGACGATTCGACGATCGTCAGTGATCGAAAAAGTGGAGATAGATCTTCAAGTTTAGGAATCTCGCAGATTTGTACTGAAATGTAATCTTGGTAGAGGTTATTATTATTTGTAATGAATGGGTAAAGGTTATGTTAAAGTTTAGTGTTATTTACCGGTCCATTTGTTAAGTTAGAAGAATGTATTTCACTGACAATCCAGATCACAAAGCATACGTGGAGCCACGACCTATAACATAAGCCCATGGGAACGGTGTTTAACGTAATTTTCTTCTTGGGAAAAAAACTATACAAAAGCAGAACAATATCAAAGAATACGATGTAAAACTGCCTCCGCTAGCGTGATTTACACAAATCTGCGCATATAAAGTTGAAAATTTCCGATTTTCCTACGAACAACGGGCGGCGGCCACATTGTCACATCAAACTGTCACCAGTTTTACCGCTGTCATCGGCTGCCATAAACTCGCAAAATTTTTTGTCGAAGGGTTGTATACCATCGCTTACGACCCATTGGGGCTATTGTGGTGGCTGAATATAATTTTTCGCGGAAAGGGAAAGGTATCGTGACGTCACTCGTGAAGAATTCGGCCGCTGAAACTCTGCCAACATCTAGTAAGAGCCGCGGAAAGTACGTTCTCTTTTCACCTGATCAAAGAGACGCCCATGGCTGAATTCACAAATTTTATATCGCTAATGCCGGTCTTAAATTTTGTTATATTCGACATAAAAAAAGTTGATGGAGATATAGAAGAGAGAGATCGTCGCGACGCGTTGCCGGAAAGGCGTCGCCGCGGGAGGCCAACCGGGACTTCCTCAGTCCTCGGACGCGGTCCGTACGCCGAGAGAAAGGCCAGGGCTTCGTTCTCGCGCAGAAAGCGAAGGCCGATCGAGCGAGGGAAAAAAATTATCGCGTCGCGAAAACGGCGTTTTCGCCGAAATAATCCAGGCTTTATAAAATAATCGGGGTCTCGCGAGAGAGACGCGAGATGTAGACCCCTTTTGAAAAGTTAATTTCGGCGATAAAAAGTAAAAAATACGCCGCAAAAATACGCCCGAGACACTCGGAAAGGACGAAACTTTCGCGTAAAAGTGGAAGAAAGTCCCGATCCCTCCCGGGAAAAAAGCCCTCGGTCGGAGAAATCGACCCCGAAATGCTTCCGATGGAAGGCGTTCCCGAGTATCTGCGTCTCACTTCCCCGCTAAAAGCCGCGGTCGGTCGCGCAGACCCCCCGAAAAACCGAAAATTCACTGGGAAGAGGGTAAAAAATCGCCATCAACATACGATGTTCGGACGAAGGAAGGCCGGCGGGGGGCTTCACCCTCCGCGGCTCGCCGCTGCGCGGCTTGCTCGCAGAGCCTTAGTTAGTGCAAAATGGCCCTTTTTCGGGGGCGGGTGTGCGAGCGAGAGTGCCCCCCACGCTTTAATATATATGACTAGAAACGTAGGCAAGTCGGCTTCGCCGACTTGACGTTTCTCTCGGGCCTTCGGCCCTCCAGCGGCGCTGCGCGCCGCATGTGCTCCGCTACGCGGAGCACTGTTTTGCTCGAATGGTTTTTAAATCATCAACACCATCTACATCGCCATCATCTATAGCGTCATCATCTACATCACCATAATTTACAGCACCATCATCTACATCAATATCGCCATCATCTACATCTACACCACCATAATCTACATCATCATCATCTACATCGC
>NW_019417859.1:0-727 GCF_000390285.2 Anoplophora glabripennis
GACAAGATGCACTTCTGCCAACGCCGTTTCCACTGTTGATAAGATCGCTGAAAGTCTTTAGTTGTGAGGCTCTTCAGTTGCCGTGTCGTTGCTGCTTTGATGGCTTCCACATTCCCCAAGTGCCGTCCCCGAAGCACCATTTTGAAGAAGTCGCAAGGGGCTAAATCGGGTGAATAAGGTGGATGTTCTGTCACGATGATTGAGCTTCGGGCCAAAAAGTCACGCACAACGAGAGACGTGTGAGCAGGCGCGTTGTCGTGATGAAGGATCCACCTGCCCCCTTGTGCCAAATTCGGTCGAACTCGGGCCACATGAGCTCCGAGACGTCTCAAAACTTCAACGTAGAAATTTCCGGTCACTGTCTGGCCAGGAGGGACAAATTCCTGATGAACAATGCCCCTAGAATCAAAGAAAACAATCAACATTGTTTTCACATTGGACCTTGATTTTCGCGACTTTTTTGTTCTTGGTTCCCCTGCTTGCTTCCACTCCTTGCTTTGAGATTTCAGCTCCACATCGAATTCGTAGAACCAAGACTCGTCTCCAGTGATGACCCGGTTGAGAAAGTCCTGCCTTTCCTCTGCTTCCAACCAATCCTCACAGCAAGCAACCCTCCTTGCTTTCTGTTCTGGAGTCAAGAGCTTCGGAACGATTTTCGCACACAATTTTTTCATTTTAAGTTTTTCAGTCAGAATTTCGTGGACGATTGTTTTGGGGATTGACAGAT
>NW_019417859.1:2127-16415 GCF_000390285.2 Anoplophora glabripennis
CCTCCACTTCGTAGAGGGTTCTACTCCACAACGTCTAATGACGACGAACTTGAGGTGGGTATTATCTCGTCCAGATATTTAGATCTTGTACCTGCTACTGCCCCCCAATGGCGTCTAACAATTCCTCCAGGTGTGAATATATCCGGTAATTCCCGAAACTTTCTCTGCCTTCACCAAAAATACTGCCCCTATCGGCCAATAATCCACACAACGGCCAGAGAAACCAATATTTGCCCACTGGATTTTATTCCCATAAATGGATGGATTCCAATTCCTTAAATATCCCAGAAGGCGTGCACACCTGTTGCGGACTCGTAGGCAGTAGAGAACAAGATGTCCTCTCCTTCCCCAATTCTCTCACGGAAAACCCGGCAAAATTCCTCGCTATTTTCTGATTGGTTAAAATCCTAACCGACATCCGGTGTTACCAACGTTATGACAATGAAAGTTCCGTTCTACCTCGTATCTACTCCCAACTGACCGTCACGACTTAAAGCCCGTGAAATATTTATTATCAACCACCGTCAACTTGCATTTACCACCCTAAAACTCCCAAAAGCCAACGTACAGGCAATTTCGAGTTCGTTATATGCCCTAAAACTAAAACGGAAGGTATATCAGAATGAACAATTTCTACTCCAGACAGCTTCGTGTAGACAAATAAACTGACAAACGACAGTGAATACTCTGCAAGTTTTCAACGTTTTGTGAGGTTCTGACGTTTCTAGGTTAAGTGGCTAGTAAACACATAATATTGCAGTGGGAATTGCACTAACAGATTATCTAATTTACTGGATGGACAACGGAGTGCATAACGCTGTAGAACCAGAAGTGTAAGCGAGTAATTGTTAGAGAAGTCTCCTCATAACCTTTGGTAAGTAAATGACACCTATATACAACTAGTTCTACTGTACTATTTACAGACTTATCTAACCCTTATATCTAACACTCTACCGTGAGAAAAATCGAAAACTAATAAACCCAATCTTTTTGCAGACGAACGAAAAGAGAACTCCAGCCTGGTTTGCTGACCTACCCAGGAAAACAATCTTACAGAAGATGGAAGTATCCCTAATGGAACCACAAATAGACCCTGTCAGCTACCCCTCATCAACCCAGCAATCAACTTAGCCTGGAACGACAAAAAGTGGTTGCACCAGACAACTAAAAGTGACCCGACGAACTGCCCCTATGCATCGAAAAGGAAGGTTGGTGCCACCAAAACATATCTAAACTAACTATATGATTTGCAGTTCGTTAACTAGTACCTAGTAACCTGAGTAAGTATTGGTGTCAACATCTAAATTTTGGTCCCCGCCTGATTTATGCTCTAAATTCAAAATAAATCGTTACAATTTTCGCGACTTTCTTGTTCTTGGTTGCCCTGCTTGCTTCCACTCCTTGCTTTGAGATTTCAGCTCCACTTCAAATTCGTAGAACCAAGACTCGTCTTCAGTGATGACCCGGTTGAGAAAGTCCTGCATTTCCTCTGCTTCCAACCAATCCTCACACCAAGCAACCCTCCTTGCTTTCTGTTCTGGAGTCACGAGCTTCGGAACGATTTTCGCACACAATTTTTTCATTTTAAGTTTTTCAGTCAGAATTTCGTGGACTGTTGTTTTGGGGATTGACAGATCCTCAGCTATCATTCTAATTGTCAATCCACGGTCTTTAAGAACACAAACCCCAATTCGTTCAACATTTCCGTCAGAACTCGATGTGGAGGGGCGTCCTGAGCGAACGTCATCTTTCGGATCTTCTCGGCCTTCTCGGAACCTTTTTAACCACTTGTTGACGGTAGGTTCCTTCAGAGAATTGTCTCCGTAAGCTTGTTTCAAACACTCAAAAATATATACACCTGAGTAAGTATTGGTGTCGACATCTAAATTTTGGTCCCCGCCTGATTTATGCTCTAAATTCAAAATAAATCGTTACATATGTACGTGTGCTTGGCCCCTTTTGGCTCTTTTCAACTATGTTGGCCCGCCGGCTCTTTTAATGGTTGGCTGTTTTCTAGGGAGTTTTCTTTTTCCCTTTTTATTTTTATTTTCTTTTATTTTTTCTTTGTTTTTTTTTCAAATTAATTATTATTTTTAATTTTTAATCTTTTCTTTCTGTTTTATTTTTATTTATTTTGAGTTATTTTTATTTTGTTTTAATATGTTGGAGTCACTCTCGGGAGTATTTGATAGGTAGAGGAATAAAACAAAGGTTTATGTTAATAACGGGGAATCGCAGTGCAAAGCTTTGTGCGTTGTTGCACGGTACGTTGCTGTGGCGAGAGTGAGCTGCGGAGCGCGCCATTATTCTATGGCTAGAAATTGGCCTCAATGATTTGGGATCGAGGGGGATTATCCCTCTTTATCCTGCCTCATCGCGTGTAGGCCTGGACAGCCTTCGTAGGTGGGCCCCGTCGTCTACCCCGACCGCAAATGCGGCCGGTGTAGGCGTTTTGTGGGACCTCCTTTTGTCCTGGCTGGGCCCCGCCGGCTAGGGCCCTTTCTTCTGGCGCTTTTCTTACTTCGCCGGCTCGTCTGTGTAAATCCCCGGGGGTGGTGCCATATTTATGCGTGGTATGGTTGGGTAGGGTAGTGCGGCTATGCAGCCTGGGATGCGCTTTGCTAAGGTGGCCCTTAGGCTAGCGCGGGAGGGAAGGGGTAAGGAGGGTATGGGCGTGTGCGCGTGCGCGCGCGTGTGTGGTCAGGATGATCCTCTCTGTTACCTTGCTCATCGACAGGAGACTGATGGGCCTGTAACTGGCAGCAAAAGTTAGATTCTTACCTGGTTTTGAGAAGAAGATGACGTCGGCTTTCTTCCACCTGGTGGGGAATCTTCGCAATCTCAGGATGGCGTTGACGATGTTGAGCAGCGCCATCACTCCCTTGTGGGGGAGCTTTCTCGAGTATTCGGCATGGTCCTCGTCTTCGTCGTCGAGAAGGTTCTCCCTACACTGTAATTCAAGGCTGTCGGCGAAAGCCTGGGCCTTTTCATACCTGGTATAAACGATCCCATTCTCTCCGTGAATCGGAGACGTCGGCTTCTGGTTGGTCCTTAGCGCTCGTTGCTGCGACTTTCGCGGTTCAGTGACTCTAGGTGTCTCTGCCACGAGTCCTGGTAGTGCTCCTCTACGGCCGCTTTGACCCTCCGGTTCAGCTGGTTTAACGTCTGCTTATCCCAGGGGTGTGCTGTCCTCGTGGCTTTTTTTTTCGCCGCACGTCTTTCCCTGATTAGGTCCTGCAACATAAGAGGTAGCTCGCCTGCATAATTCGTTATCCTTCTCTCCGTCGTCTCCGTGGTGCCGGTTTCCAAGGCAGTGTGGATATCCGTCTCAAGGCTTGCGATGGCGGCCTCGAGGTCCGCTGAGTCGCGGACAACCGGAATGGGTGCGCATATTCGTTGCATTTCTGCGAGGAATCGGTCCCAGTCGGTTCGCCGCTTGACAACGGTGTTCTCGCCGCGATTCTCGTCTCCTAGGGTCAGGAGAATGGGGGCATGGTTCGTCGTCCCCTCATAGTGCATCGCTAGATAGGCGGCCATCGGTATTGCCCTGAGCAAAGCGATATCCAACACATCTAGTCATCCAACTGCACCGTAGTACGCCGGTCCATCGGTTCCGTACGCTGTCACATCCTCGTGGTTCTGCAGGAATTGCAGAAGCACGAGGTCCCTGCGATAGACTAGGTAGCCAGGAATCCTAACAGTGTGTGCGTCGTCCACTCTGGTCTCTTGTATCGCCAAGCTCCTTGAGTTCGATTTTTCGCCCCCGGAATCCGTCGACATTCCAGGAACAAATTCTGATACTTTTCGGAGGGTCCATTTACTCCTGTAACAGAGATGGCATTTTACTGAAAAAAGCCGACATGGCGGAGTACATCTCCCGCATCTGTGCCAGCATGCTGGCTACATTTGCGGGTTCCGCATTCCTGTCGGTTTTAGGCCACCCTTGGGTGCCGAGGCGGGCGCCTGCTTTGGTCTGGCGGCATCGGCGAAGCTCTTCGCCGCAGTCACCTTCGAGGGGTGTGTCAACTTAGCCTGTTGTTTGTTGGCTTGGGAGTCCTCTTTGTGCTGCTGCTGCTTCTTGCTCCCCGTTGTCTTCTTTGGGAAGCTAGGGCATCCGCGGTAGCTGGAGGGATGTTCGCCGCCGCAGTTGGCGCACTTTGCTGGAGTATCGCGCTTCTTATTGCAATTTGCCGAGTGGTGACCCTCGCCGCACTTCACGCACTTAACAGCTGCGGTGCAACGGCTCTGCGCGTGACCGAAGCGCTGACAGCGATGGCATTGTGTTGGCTCAGTTCTGGCTCGCTGAGGTTCGACCCTGACGATAAGGTGGCAGCATTTTGTCACCTTCAGGAGCTCCTCCTGCTCCTGGGGCACATGAACGAGCACTAGAAGCATGGAAGCCTTGATCCTCCGACTGGTCATTCTGAAAACAGAAGAAACGTTAAATCCCTGTTCCAAAAGATCAGATCGGATTTCCTCGTTGAAAATCCCATATGGCAGCCCTCTGATTACGGCCCTCAGCGTTCACTCGCTTAGGAGGGAGAAAGTGTGAAATTCTTTCCCCTCGTCCGCAAAAGTTCGCGTAAGGCGCCGATAATCTTCGGGCGTTTGTGGGTGAATGGCGATGCCTTCACCCGTCAACCTGGCCCTGGTAAACTTAATGTTTTTGTTATCCATCTTCTTACTGACTTCCGTCCACTGCTCCTACTTCCTGAGGATGAAAGGATGTATCCTTTCTTTCGTTGTGAAAGTCGCGCTCGGATTTGTCGTCGTTGTCGGCCTTGTGTCTGTATTGGCCTTATCCGTTGCTTGTTTTTGTGCGGCGACGGGTGAATCCGCCGCCTTCTTTTTGGCTTTGTTGGGTTCGTCCTCCGAGCCCGACGAGGTGCCTGGTTTTCCTCTCTTAATCCCCTTGGAGGCCTGTTGCCCCTTCAGTGCGCTCAGCAGCTCCTCGTGCTGTTCTTGGGACCGCTTTTCGAGCGCGTCGAAGGCCTTTCTCTGTTCTCGCAGTTCGGTTCTCAGGTCCTCGATCGTTTTCCGCAATCTGGCGTTTTCCTCCGCCAGCTCTTTCTCTCGGCTAGGTCTGTCGACAAAGGACTCGGGGCTGCTAGGCCTGCTGTCGCCGACCTCGCTACCACTCGAGCGGTCGCTCTCCATTGGAGTCGGATATCGCGACATACTGCCCTCCTCCACGGCACTAAAAACAATCTGAAAAATAAATGCCGAGTCTCTGCCTAGGCTGAGTTAACGTCAGTTATTAGTATATTGCAAAAATTGCAATAAATGTTTAGAATTCTTTTTTGGGGTAGCCTTAATAAAGGCCGAAATATTTGTCTTATAAAAGAAAATTTGTGGGACCGCCACTTCACTGTTCCTTTGCACTCACTACTTCGCTTCACAAACACGTCTGCTGGGATCGGCTGCTCGCTCGGAACTAGCTGCGGAGGTTGAGTTCCCCCGCCTTTTATAGGGATCGGTGCCGTACGGCTGGCTAGACTCCGCCCACTAGCACGCTGGAGTGACGTCACACACCGCTCCGACTTTTTTTTGTCTATAAGTAGTTTACGATAATTATCGTCAAATAAACGTTTTCTACCTTCGATACAAATTGGCTAAAGTTTCGGTAGACGTGGCTAAAATCTTTGCGCGCGAATTTGTTTAAAATTCCTAATTTAAATAATAATAAATTTTTGAGCTTGCACCATTATTAAAACGTACGATATTAGTAATAACGAGCGAACGTTAGCGAGCGAGATTTTTGCTATTATAAAATTAGTAAAAATTGAAAAATACATTTTTTTCAAATAACTGACCTTTTTCTTTTTTAACGTTGGATAATTAAATTTATTTCTCTTTTACTTATAATTTATATACATAACGCTTACCAAAGCCACTGGTGAGAAGCTAGCACCAAATTTATCGACTTTGGATTAGTAGTAGTAGTAGGCCGGATATTGGCAAATTCCGCTCGAGGAGTCCTCTAAACACTATACCGCGTTTACTACACAGGATGGAGCCGCTTACCAATTTAAATATTTATTTACGGAACAACCTACCCAATGCACTACAACTACAATTCGGCATAAGATTACTTTAAAAGTGCAGAAAACTATCAATGAACGACCGTATCCCACCACACCGGAGAAAAAAAAGATTATCGCGACACAAGTTTTAGAGATGCTATTCTTAGGGGTTATTGAACCTTGTAACTCCGAGTACAGTTCGCCACCGGTCATTGTCAAAAGAGAAGGAAAGAAACCGCGGTTCTGTATTGATTTTCGTTCTTTAAATGCGCTAAATACGGACGAACCGACTGTTCTGCCTAAGCTTGGGGAAACGTTGAAGGATTTCGACGCGGCCAAATATTTTACGACCCTCGACCTCAAGGCCGGATATTGGCAAATTCCGCTCGAGGAGTCCTCTAAACACTATACCGCGTTTACTACACACGATGGAGCCGCTTACCAATTTCGTGTTTTACCATTCGGCCTTAAAGGCGCCCCGAAAACTTTCCAGAATCTGATGACTAGAGAGGTTCTTACAGGTTACCTGCATCACTTCTGTTATTGCTACTTAGACGATGTGATCATATTCAGTGAAACGTTTGAGGACCACCTCAAACATATTAGACTGGTTTTAGAACGATTTACCTTACATAAATTAAAGGTCTCGTTAGACAAATGTAAATTTGCCACTTTCGCTCTCGACTACCGCGGATATCATATCTGTGGAAACACCACACTACCACAAACAAAACACTTCACTGCTATTGAAGATTTCCCGGAGCCGCAAACCAAAAAGCAATTACAAGTCTTTCTTGGTACCTGTAACTGGGTACGTAAGTATATATCGAACCTCTCCCACTACCTCCGGCCAATGACCGAACTCTTACAAAAACAGCGCAAATTTCGTTGGACTGACGAATGTCAGAAAGCATTTTTGCAAGTAAAATCACTCGTATCACAGCCACTCACTTTACACCGTCCCGATTTTTCGTTACCATTCGTACTCCAAACCGACGCATCGGAAAGCGGACTCGGTGCCGTACTTTACCAAATTGGACCGAACCACGAAACCCACATCATTTCCTATGCTAGTTCATCACTCTCGAAAACTGAACAGCGTTATCACATAAATGAGAAAGAGTGTTTGGCGATAGTCTGGGCGATCAAAAAATATAGTCTATCTGGAGGACAGAAAATTCACTTTAAAAACTGATAGTCGCGCACTACTCTGGCTGGGTAAACAGACGGGACTTTTAAACGAACTAGCCGACTTATTAAGCCGTCACCCTGACCCTACTTACCACTAATAAACGAGGAACGTTTGTTCTATCCAGAAAAACTTCAACCCATCGCCACCATAAACATAGTCGATCTGGATACTATGTGTAGAAAAGCTCAGCGTAGATCACGTGCCATTCAGCGCACCAGGTGTACGCCAGCCAAATTAATCCTTGGATACGACTCACCCCAAGCGGGCGAAGCGGGTGAATGGCATCCTGGATTATCGTCCGCAGCCGTTCACCAAGCAGTGCGCGAAAGTGAAGTGTGCGCGACAAAAAGGCCTTTTCCGAAACCTCCCAAAAGAACTCTTAAGTGCGCGAGTTACTGAACAGAGTGATCGTTGTAATGCCTCTTAGAAACTCTATACAGACTAAGACCATTAGCAAGTTTAAGAGTAAATTATAAATTGTTGAATTTTACCATATATTTTTTTGTACTGTTGGTCGAAACTTACCAATATTCTTTTATTAAAGCATGCATATTTTATATTGTCATCTACTCAGAATGCCATATTACTTTATGTACTGTTACAGGGCTATATCAGTGCCTTAGACGCACTCCCAAGTCCGACTCTGTTTTATTTAGGTTGTTTGAATTCAATAAAGTTTAAACATCTTTCCAGCACGAAGCAAAAACCTAACATAGCATAAATAAACAAAAAACCACCAAGAGGAGGACTCTCCAAAGAGAGGGGGTGTTAATAGCACGGCGCTCCGAGAGTGCCTAAAAAATCGCAGTGGCAACGAGAAAAAAACTGTCAAATAAATCAATCAAAAGCCAACCGTGTCAAAGTCACATTTTATTATTAATCTTCTTTACACTCTTCGTCGCGCCAAGAGCCTCCATCTTGGTGGACCCCTACAAAGTAAAAGACATAGTTAGTGCTGGAAAGATTTTGCATTAACCAATACTTACGTGTATTCATCATACCTACCAGCCCAATCCTTCAAGCAAAGTGTGTCGACGTACGCTGATATCGTGAGCCTGCCGAGAGGTGAGTGGCCGTTTGTCTGTGTGATTTCTTCTGCGAACCAGCCAGAGCCGACGTCGCCGCATTCTGCAGGAGTGTGAGTAGATTTTGTTTCGGCATTTGCGACGACGGGATTGTCGTCACTACCGAGTTTTCTGTTCGTTAATGTTTTACTATTATTACCCCAGTTATTACAATACGTAATTTAAGTTGCCCTACAGTTGCCACCAAACATTCTTTCTTGAATAAACGCTGAGCTAGCNTAGATTTTGTTTCGGCATTTGCGACGACGGGATTGTCGTCACTACCGAGTTTTCTGTTCGTTAATGTTTTACTATTATTACCCCAGTTATTACAATACGTAATTTAAGTTGCCCTACAGTTGCCACCAAACATTCTTTCTTGAATAAACGCTGAGCTAGCAAGGAAAAGTAAAGTACGTGTATGAACGGACGATACGGGAGAAATTATCCAGGTTCCGCGAACGCGGATGGCGCCCGACAATCTGTTATAAAAACAATCCAAATTCAAAATTAAGTCTAAATTATCTAAATTATTATCACTACTTTCTCTCTTTGGCCGGTCTAGTCATATATATATATATATATTTTACTTTCCACGGGAAAAAGAAACTAACAGATAGACCCTTAATGGCCCAGCTTCCAACACGGTAGTCATTATACTGTATTTTAGGTATAATTGATCACTCTACAAAGTTTCACACTTGTAGGTATAAGACATTTACGTATTATTTAATTAGTAACAATGTTTCAAACATTGTTACTAATGTTTGCCCCCACATTGGCGCGGTAAACTGCCATTCCGTTTACTTGCGATATCAAAACAACAAAATGAGAAAAAATCAGCTTTGTAGGAATAATTACATCAATAGTGTCGCTGCCTCCCGGGCTATTGGTTAGTCTAAGGTACGACGAGAATTACAATATGCACTTAGAAAACTCCAAAAAAAAAAGGATTCTACCGACTGCCCCAGATAACTTTTGTGCCGACCGGTTTAAGTTCTTAAAAACAAAATTTCTTTATTTTAAAAACTTTCACAAAAGGATCAAGGAATTAAAGCCGAAATAAATAATCTCAAAGGTATGAGTTCTGTATTACCTCTAAGCAATAACTGGATAAACAATGAACTTGACCCATATTTATAGGTAAGTTCTTATACAGGGTGTCTCATAATTAGCTGCCAACCCTGAACAGGCCGATTCTATGATCAAAACTAAGTGAAAAAGTTCATATGAACATGGGTCCGGAAATGCTTCCTAAGGGCACAGGGACCCATTGAAGAGGGAGGAATGGAAATCATTTTTTTGCAATATCTCTCAATCGCGTTGTGATAAATGAATGAAATTTGGTATACACAGCTAAATTTTGATGAGCAATTTGATGGACTAATCCATTTATTTCCACAAGGTCCATTGGGGTGGGTACGGGGGGGCCCTTGGTACTTTGCGTGTGTAACTTTTTCATCTTTGACTTTTTAACAAATTGGACAGCAAATTCCGTTTTCCCGAACTGTTTTACGTTAAAAAGGTACTCTTGTTTCAAATCGTTATCTTTAACGGTTTCTGAGAAAATCGCTCTTGAATTAATCCCACTTTGGTCAATTTCATAGTAATTTAAACAAAATTATCAAGGTATTCTTATGTCAAAGTATTGTCAACCCGATTGCCAATTTAATAGTTCTAAGCGAAAAAAATGGAAGAGTTTACGGGACAAGAGTTAGTTGATATGATATTTATTTATGGCTTTTGCGATGGTAATGCTGCAGCGGCAGAACGCGAGTACGGGAGAAGGTTTCCAAACCGAAGGCTGCCATCAAGGAGGACATTCCCTACGGTATTCCGCAACTTAGCTGCAACCGCCACTTTTCGAAAGGCACCGGGTCAAGGACGTCCCAGGATTAATAGGGAAGCGGAGGTCCTTGACGCTATTGAACAAGATCCTACGACTAGCATACGGAACATTTCAAGGCAAATAAATGTTCCTCGGCCAACGGTACTACATATCTTAAAGATTTCCTTAACAGAATTGATTAGATGTGCTACTAACATTTCAGGTTGGAAGAATATTAAAGCGACAAGGTCTACATGCCTATCACTATCGACGTGTACATGGCTTGATACCAGAAGATTTTGCGCCACGTATGCAATTTTGTCGCTGGATTTTGTCGCTGGACAACGAGCAAGCTTCCAAAATTTTGTGGTGTGACGAAGCTACTTTTACCCGAAATGGAAAATTAAATTTTCATAATTCTCATTATTGGGAAGAAGAGAACCCACATGTTGTTCGGAGAACAAACTTCCAGCAACGGTTTTCCATAAATTTATGGGCGGGAATAATTCACGACACTCTGATTGGACCTATTGAAATTCCACAACGTCTCAATTCAAATCTTTATTTAAACTTACTTCAAGAAAATCTTCCCCAAATTCTCGATGATCTGCCTCTAAATTTACGACGTAACATGTTTTTTCAACACGATGGAGCCCCGGCACATAGTGGTCGCAATGTTCTAAATTTCCTAAACGAAAATTTCGCTGGACGGTGGATAGGGAGGCACGGACCGGTAGCTTGGCCGCCGCGTTCTCCCGACCTAACCCCGCTGGACTTCTTTTTCTGGGGATATCTAAATCAAAAAGTTTACGCCACCGAAGTCGATACCCGTGAGGAATTGCTGCAGCGTATCAATGATGCAGCCAATGAAATTCGTCAAAACCGTTTTAGCATCTTAATAGCTTCGAGAAGTGTTACACGTAGGGCAAGACTTTGTATCAGAGAAGGTGGAGGGTTTTTTGAACAGTTTTTAAAATAGCTTGTTGTCTGTTATCAAAATTAAGTTTCCATCTTATGATCCCTTCGAAAAGTGACGGTTGCAGCTAAATTGCGGAATACAGTGAGGAATGTCCTCCTTGATGTCAGCCTTCTGTTTGGAAACCTTCTGCCGTACTCGCGTTCTGCCGCGCAGCATTACCATCGCAAAAGCCATAAACAAATCATCATATCATAATTGTTCTACATCAATAATGTGTATTACTGATTACGTATTAAATTATTATTATTATTTTTTGTTTAAATTACTATGAAATTGACCAAAGTGGGATTAATTCAAGAGCGATTTTCTCAGAAACCGTTAAAGATAACGATTTGAAACAAGAGTACCTTTTTAACGTAAAACAGTTCGGGAAAACGGAATTTGCTGTCCAATTTGTTAAAAAGTCAAAGATGAAAAAGTTACACACGCAAAGTACCAAGGGCCCCCCCGTACCCACCCCAATGGACCTTGTGGAAATAAATGGATTAGTCCATCAAATTGCTCATCAAAATTTAGCTGTGTATACCAAATTTCATTCATTTATCACAACGCGATTGAGAGATATTGCAAAAAAATGATTTCCATTCCTCCCTCTTCAATGGGTCCCTGTGCCCTTAGGAAGCCTTTCCGGACCCATGTTAATATGAACTTTTTTACTTAGTTTTGATCATAGAATCGGCCTGTTCAGGGTTGGCAGCTAATTATGAGACACCCTGTATATTAAAAGCTGTAAGTAATACCCACTCCAACGCACAACTCTGAAGAAGCATTTTAACGGACGAAAGGCTTCTTTTAAGAATCGCGAAGAAACTAGCCAAGGGATGTGAATTACCTCTTGATCTTTCCCGTATCTAATAGGCGTACTTCCCGTGAAATTTTTTCAGCAACTTAAACATTGAATTATCCATTATAGGCCCCGCTGTAACTCTTTGCAAGCTCGTGACTATTATAAAAGGTCACTATAAAATCATAGTAGATATTGTATTTCTTAGCTTTTATTTTTCTTTTCTAAATATAAATATACAATAATGAACATTTCAAATACTATATTAAATTTTCAAATATATGGTAGGTGCTGAAATTTTTAATAATGTTATAATAAAAATTATCCATTGGTTTCAATCTCATGGATTCAGTACTATTATTATAACTAAAAAAAATTAATTTTAAAATATACACACACGATTATAAAAATACACTTACAAATTACAAACCTTATTTGGTCCCCGAATTTGATTCCATTTTGATACTTTATGCTCATTATATACCATTAAACCTAAAACAGAAATCCATACTCCAAAAACTGTGGCATCTTGCTTATCAACCCAATTGTTCAGAAAGTTTAATGAAATGCTTAAAATCTCTGCAGCATTACTTGCATCACCTATGCTTCCAAAATATTTCAGATAATTTTCAAACAGAAATGTAATAAACAGAGTCGGCTGTGTTAAAAATTCGTCCACAAGTTTTTCTATATCACAATTAAGTCGCCATGAATTACCTAGTTGCTTCCTTTTGGGGTTAAGTATTCTACCTAAACCATGAAATAGTCCCAGTTTTTCATCTTTTGATACATTCCTAAATGATGTTTCGCTTTGGCTTTTCCTTTTATTTTTAACATCCTTAGCATCAGCGTCTTAAAAAATACATTATATACATAGCGTTTGGTAAAGAATGGACCAAATTTCAAGGCCAGTACAATTTTGCTTTCTTAAAATCAATTTACGATAACACTCGTAAACAAATAAAAAAAAATTCAAAGCTCACAATTTTTTGAGGAAGAAAAGTTGTACTAAAGTAACTTGATCTAAATCTCTTTAATTTCACCCATGAAAATTACTTTTCAAGTTCATCTCATTTTTTTCGTCACTAATATGGGGTGTCCGAAAACTAAGATTAAAAAAATTAAGATATAATTCTTCCAAATTTTCAATCATATATTTCTATCATGAATAAAATCCGCCTTTGTTCTCAAAGTGAACAGTGTTTAAAAGTGTTTCGTGTTATAACTTGAAAAATTCGAGCTAATAAATAATATATGATAAAGTGTATATTAAATGAGGCCTAATAGTCCTCAGGCCCACGTACAAAAAAAATTATTACCAGCAAGCTGTAACTTTGTGTGCGGCTTAAGTTTGACGAGTCTTCCAAGATTTGACTACGAGGAAAATTCAACAGTGGTAAGTTTTTCCGTGATTTTCAGGAAAACATGTCAATCTGGCATATGCATGGAATGTTACGATCAGCACTTTTTTTTAGGTTTAAATGAAAGATATATTTTTAAACCCCCCAAAAAATTTGTCCGACAAAAATTTTGGCATTTTGAGTTTGTCCCCTACCCCAAATATGTCGATTTGGTGACATTATGGTTGGTAACAACCAACAAGCTGATTTTTCTGTGAGGGTTTGGTAATAAGATTTCAAATGAAAATATTAGTCCAAAAACCATGGCAATTTCCCCGGGTCTTGAAAAGTCAAGACCACATCTTTTTTTTTTAGCTTAAGTTACTGGAAATTTTGTTGCAAATGCCGATTTAAATTTATCCGACAGAAATTCTTTCGACATTGACGTGTCTACCGGCCAAAACATGCCAAAATGACAGGGTATTGAAAATCAATTACCGCATAGGTAATTTTTAGTAAAATTCATTGTAAATAATTAATTCAGTCTAAAAGTATTGTTGTCTGACAAATTTCAAGCCGTGTTTTTTCAGTCCGACAGCCGGAAATCGGAATTTTCACGGGGTATCATAAATCGATTACCACATGTCGGACAAAAATAACACACGATAGAAAAGTGTTTTTTATAAGCAAAAATTGTAATGTCCGACAAAAATATATCCGCAAATCGTCAGTCCGTATATATACAGGGTGTTTTTGAATGGAGTAGCATAAATGATACCAGTGAATCTACATTTCAAAAGAACACGATCTGCAAAAAATCGCCTTAATAAAATGTTCACCCCTGAAGAGATATGGGCCATCAAAGTTTCCAAAAAAAGTTATGAAAATTGGCTGTAATTTGAAAACCGAACGAGATACAAATAACAAATTTTTTACAGATTGTTTACTAATACAGATGCGAGTTTTCAACTATTTTTCGAAAATTTTAACCCCTCGAAAGGGGTTGAAATAACCACCCCTCAAGCCATTTTTTGCCATAACTTTTATATTTCGTAAAAACTCGATATCCAAAAATACG
>NW_019417859.1:22845-30031 GCF_000390285.2 Anoplophora glabripennis
TTTTTTTTAAACTCTATCTTTGATTCAAAGGAACCAACCAACAGTTTTTCTCAAAACTAACAATATTTTTTGAAATTCTAGTGAAAAAAATTAATCAAAAGTTTTTGTAGACTTCAGTTTTTTTAATTTTTGTCATGCCTAGACGGCATTTATCATTTTTATTTTATTTATCAACTGTTAATCAATTTTGTTAATTCAAAATAAAGGAAATTACGGTACGGAAACAGTACTTCGCTTCAAAAATGTCTCAATATTTTTATCTTGGGTTGTTAAGAAATAAAGAAGAGTAAATTTTAGACTCTAGAGACTCCTAGAGTCTCTAGAGTCGAGACTAGACAGCTATTCAGAACAATGAAAATAAAAATAAAAATTTTATACTATCCATTAAGGTTTAAGATGTAACTCTGTCAACTGAACCAGTAACCTTGAAAAAGATAATAAATAATTATCGAAAACTTGGTTTAAGTTAAATAAGAGTTTTCTTTCAACCACCAAATTGACGACATCCCCAATATATATTTTTTTTTGGTCTCTAACTTAATCGTCAAGATTAACCGTATCATTTCAATATATTTTCTTGGGAATTGGGTTCTGGTGTGATAGTCGGTTAAAAACTTTTTCAAAAGGCTTTTATTGTTAAAATTGTTATTGTTAATTAAATAAAACCTAAACAACCATTATCCTTGGAATAAATTTTTTAAAAAAATATGCACCAGTCATATTTTATCCACATTTTTCACAATATAATCTTGTGCTTTTTCATTTTAAATATGAAAAATGCTTGCATTTTTAAATATTGTAAGCGTACCAGGAAAATATTTTTAATTGTCAATGTGGTTGGTACGTGGATACGTTGGAAAATCAATCATTTTTTGTATGTATTAACAAAAAAATTATCGTAAAAATAAAAATGTAATGCATGTTAAAATTGTAAATCATTAAGTTGTTTTATATTTTCAGGTTTTTAGTGTGACTTGTACAAAATACTGTGTTTTATTTGAAAAATAATCTTTGAAAAAGTTCCCGATCGGGAGCGAAACGTTAGAATTTAATAAAAAATTATTGCTGCTGTTTTTTATCATTTTGACCAGCGGTCAAACTAGAACCTGATACCTAAGAAAAATAATAAATATATATATTTCTGGTTATATAATTGGGTAAAATTATTCTCTTCAGAAATTTTACAATTTTTACAAAAAAAATTAATTAGTATAAAAAATTAATGTAAAAAACTAGTAGTGAGTAACTAAATAAGAGGGTTTATTTCCTTGTCTTTCATAGGAAGCATCACTTGCTTCAGACGCAACTGGCGCCATCTTACACCCGTTCTGCAAACAAATAGCAGCTGCAACACAAAATAGAAACTGCAATTACCGTGCTACCCGTCTTTGGTTTGAGAATGTAATTCAAAAACTATGTAATAGATGTCTCTGCCTAATATGCTTTAATACGCTGCAGTTGGCGGCAAATTTAAATATACCATAATATTCAAAGTGCAACTTATATATGGAATAAAATTCATAATCATTGACTACAAAGTTTTGTAAAAAAACAAATCAGTTCTAATGTAAAAATTGACCAGATTTTTTTTTACAAAATTATGTAGTCAATGATTTATGAATTTCATTTCATGTAAGTTACACACAATAAAATTCATAATCATTGACTACAAAGTTTTGTAAAAAAACAAATCAGTTCTAATGTAAAAATTGACCAGATTTTTTTTTACAAAATTATGTAGTCAATGATTTATGAATTTCATTTCATGTAAGTTACACACAATAATGGTATAAAAGAATGACTTTTTTAGAAGGTATACAGGGTGTTTCTAAAATAGGGTTCCAAACTTATGCTACGTTTATAACTCAAGAAAATAAGCCAAAAAGTTCCTATTAACATGTGCCCTAAAACGCACCCTTAAGAAGTTATATGCCCTTAAAATGGCTCAAACAAAACTTTTTTTTCTGTTAATTACAAAACGGTCGAAAATAAATAGAAAAAAATTTATGGGTCTTACATAACTTTTTACGTTAAATAACATGGACTACTCCGTTTTTCGACATGTAAATCATATGCGTCCCATTTAGGTTGGTGAAGGGGGTTTTCGACCCTTAATTTTTTTTATTTCAATTTTTTTACAATATTCTCTACAGATTTATAAAATCTTAACAATTTTGCGTAAAAAATATTATCTTTGTCCAAATCGATATTTCCATTTTTTTCGAGTAAATTGAGTTTGAAAATTACTCTGCTCTTTAAATTAGGCCAAAAATTACAAAAATCTGTCTACCATGGCAAATAAAAGACTGACGTTGCCACAAAGCTTAACAATTGAAGTTATTGATAAACTATCAATTGAGCGTTGCAGTGTTTAATTAGTAAAAGTGGTGAGTGGAAAATTTAAGTATACAACATTATTGCAACTCATAAAATGGAGTCATATTCAAACACGGAAATGGCAGATATGCACTTTATGTACGGCCATGCGGCTGGAAATGCATCAGAATCGAGGCGTCTGTATGCGGCAGCATACCCGAATAGAAGACTTCCCTCTCGACAGGTATTTCAGAGGATCCATCAACGTTTAAGAGAAAATTATTCGTTCCAACCAAGAGTAAATGATCGTAGCAGAGACAGATTTGTAAGAACACCGGTGATGGTAGAAAATGTATTGAGAGCTGTGCAGGACAATCCAAGGGTTAGTGTAAGAAGTGTCGCACGTATGCATAACATAAGTTTTTCCGTAGTTTGGCGACTTCTTTGCGAACAACTACTTCATCCTATTCATATCCAGCGTGTTCAAGCTTTAAATCCGAATGACTATGAACCACGTCGGCAGTTCTGCCAATGGTTTTTGCGAAAATCGAGGCGGATCCCGAATTTTGCATCTCTTATTTTGTTTACGGATGAGGATGAGGATGAGCTTCAGTAAAGATGGTTATGTCAATTTTCATAACGCTCATGAATGGGCTGATGAAAACCCACACAGCATATTTCAGTCCAGACATCAGATTCGGTTTTCCGTCAACGTTTGGGCAGGCATTTTAGGCGATCGGCTAATCGGACCGTTTGTGTTGCCTAATGGATTGAATGGTGAGGATTATTACAATTTTTTAGTTAACGACTTGCCAGGACTTTTGGAAGATGTCCCTTTAATTGAACACCAAAACATATGGTTTATGCAGAACGGGGCGCCACCTCATTACCTACATAATGTAAGACAACACTTAAATGAGTTGTATGGAGAAAATGGATAGGCCGAGGAGGTCCTCTTCCCTGGCCTACATGTTCCCCTGACCTTAACCCCCTGGACTATTTTTTGTGGGATCAACTTAAGGCAAGGTCCTGTTCCCTGGCCTCCACGTTCCCCTGACCTTAACCCCTTGGACTATTTTTTGTGGGATCAACTTAAGGCAAAGGTTTATAAAATTCCAATTGAGACCATTCAGCAACTACGGAAGGAAATTCAAACCACATGCATGGAAATAAGGCAAACACCTAGAATTTTCCAAAGAGTTCGCAAATCATTGAAGCGTCGAGCTAGATTACGCATCGAAATGCAAGGTGGTCACTTCGAGCAGTTCTTGTAATTAACTTATTATTACTAATTTTAATCCCATTATTTTCTATTTCACATTTAGCTATTATCTGCAGTAGTAATTAGTTCTTTAATTAGTAAGTGTAACTCTAAATTTAAATAGTCTTAGTTTATGTCCTACATTATTTATTAAATGATCGGATCCTTCATAACTGCAATTTATTTAAATAATGTTACTGAATTTTCAAACTCAATTTACTCGAAGACCAATGGAAATATCGATTTGGACAAAGATAATAATTTTTACGTAAAATTGTTAAGATTTTATAAATCTATAGAGAAAATTGTAAAAAAATTGAAATAAAAAAATTACGGGCCGAAAACCCCCTTTACCAACCTAAATGGGACGCATATGATTTGCATGCTGAAAAACGGAGTAGCCCATGTTATTTAACGTAAAAAGTTATGTAAGACCCATACATTTTTTTCTATTTATTTTCGACCGTTTTGTCAATAACAGAAAAAACCAGTTTTGTTTGAGCCCATTTAAGGGCATATAACTTCCTAAGGGTGCGTTTTAGGGCACATGTTAATAGGAACTTTTTGGCTTATTTTAATGAGTTATAAACGCAGCAGAAGTTTGTAACCCTATTTTAGAAACACCCTGTATGCATTAAGAGGCTATTATTGGTTTCACATTTTGAGCAATGATAAGAAATGCAAAAGCAGTAGTTGTTTTTTAAATGCAGGTACAAGGTGAATCACAATATTTTGACCCCCCTTTAACTTTTTTGTTTTGACAGTTATAAAAAAATGTGAAATATAAAAGTTGCACGAGTTTTTATGAATTTTTCGAAAATGATAGTAGAAAAACAAATCAAGTCAAAACAAAATGGCCGCGGATGTTAACTATGTTAAGTTAAATGGAACACCCTATATATTTTTACATATTTGGATAGAACGTTCCCTGTCGAGCATAGTCATGTAGGGTTTGTTGGGTCCATCGCTAACAATAAGCGAGATACTATTAAAAAACGAAAAGAAGGTTTTTTATTAAGAAAATAAGACATCTTGTAATTGTTAAACATTTTTCAGGCATTTCTGTCTTTTTCCAATTACGTAAGGATTTACAGATATTTTAACTAAATCTCACTAATTAGGCCGTGAGATGCCTAATTACTCATGGACAATGTTATATCGTAGGCCGTGACAGTGACAGGTAATGTCATAATAACATTGTTATTGTTTGACAGTTTGTATTATTATTTAATTAAAATGGGTTACACAGAAGTAGAAAATTGAAATATTATAGGAATTAAAATAGAGCAAAGTTCTTCTCCATACTCTATTTTAGTTCTAAGTAACTTATGTAACTTATTTTAATTAAATAATAATACATACTATCAACCAATAACAATGTTGTCAAGACATTACTACCTGTCACTGTCACGACCTACCACATAATGTCCATGAGTAATTAGACCTCTCACGGCCTAATTAGTCTGATTTCGTTACATTACCTATACGCATTTTGGACCATAGCAATGTGCGATATATCAAAATATATTATAACTAAATCTGTAAATCTTTACGTAATTGGAAAAAAGGCAGAAATGCCTGAAAAAGGTCTAACAATTACAAGATGTATTATTTTCATAATAAACCTTCTTTTCGTTTTTTTAAAGTATCTTGCTTATTGTTACAGATGAACCCAATAAAACCTATATGGCTATGCTCGACAGGGAACGTTCTATCCAAATATGTAAAAATATACAGGGTGTTCCATTTAACTTAACAATGTTAACATCCGCGGCCATTTTGTTTGGACTTCATTTGTTTTCCTACTATCATTTTCGAAAAATTCATAAAAACTCGTACAACTTTTTTATTTAATATTTTTTTATAACTCCTAAAACAAAGAAGTTAAAGGGGGTCAAAATATAGTGAATCACCCTGTACACTTAAATTTATTCTGTTAAATAAATAGGAAAAGAAAAGAAAATTACTAGTAAGAGTAGTTTTCAAGTAAATGTTACTATTAAAAGAGAATCAAGGTGTGATGATATACTATTTGATTCACAAAATATTGTTGGCACTGCATTTTTGTTGAGGATATTCTTCTTACTATTTCTAAAACATTTTAATTCAAAGTGGTCTTCGCAAAAAAAAACATTTTTTGTTGATGAGGTTAAAATCTGGTTTACATAATTTGCGAACTGATTCTATCCAAATAATTTCCCTGTCTGCTGTAACTCTGAAAAAGCTTTTTTTTCTGTAAGAAGTATCTGTGGTATATAAATAATATGTATTCTTGTAGTTTGGTGCACAATAGTGATGTGATTAAAACAAGCAAAAGCAGTAAGACAATTCAGATGAACGATTCAACAATTATAATTATCTTCTTGCGTTATATTACACTTTAGTCTAAAACGGCAAACAATTACTATCAAAAGCGCGGTAAATTACGAGTTAATTAGTCACAATACAACATAGAGAAGAAATAAATTGTAACCTTAAACCTAATCCACAGAGAACACATCCCCTTTGTGACCTAATCTTCAATACACGCACTGGCGGTTTTACCATAAGGGATGCGGAGCTGCAGAACATATAAAATATTATGTAAATCATATTAAATATCAACAAAATATTTAAAAAATCCAAATGTACTCGCGCTAAAATAAATCTAGGAGCTTATATTATTATTTATTACGACGCGAGCTACGCTCCTTAATATATGCAACCTCATATACAAAATGTGTGCACAGCGAACAACTAGATACGCCCTTTGTTTTTATTGGCTAATCAGGCACGTGACCCAGTACACTTTTATATGGGCTTTTGTGGCTGCAACAACGACAGCCACTGCTGCAGTAAATGCAGTAGTGATGTCAAATACAGTTACTTTTTAGTACTCAGAGTATTCGTTAGTTTTATCTAGAGTACTCGTTACTTTGTATTCGTTACTGACTACAGTTACATGTATAGTTCGGCCGGTACGATATGCGGCTTTTTTTCTACGCCGACTTCCCGCAAAAATCAACCACACGCTTGAAATACCCTACATTGTCAATATTAGCAAATAAACTTTTATCCATCATGGCTACATCTGTTCCAAGTGAACGTATATTCTCTAAGGCAGGTCAAATAATAACAGAACGGCGCAATAATAGATTATTAAAATCGAAGTATGTAAACAAAATCATTTTTCTAAACTGCAGCGACTTTTTGTTTATTCATAAAACTTTGTAGTAGTAGGCATTCGCAGAAAACAGTAAATTGTTTTGAATTGATAAATTACGTTATTTGTTATTTTGGATATTTATTTTTTCGTTAGGTATTTCTATTTTTATAAGACCAATTTCTATAAGACAAGAATAGAATATATATTTGTTTGTGTTTAAAATAAATAAATTTAGAAAATAATTATTTATTTCAATGTTAATAAATATATAAATAATTTAAGTTTTGTATGTTTATATATTATTTACGTTCTTCAGGTGCATAGGTATCTACTATACTGCAGCAAACTACGAATTAAATAATTACATTGATTAATTACTGATTAAATATATTTTACAGCTGTTTAATTAAATGTCAACAAAAAGGTATTTCATCTTAAGTAACAATCCTATAGGTTGACGACTA
>NW_019417859.1:33975-34852 GCF_000390285.2 Anoplophora glabripennis
ATATACAGGGTGGTCCAACTTTTACCTGCATAAATTTCAGAATCGATAGATAATCGACAAATAATGTGAGTTTGGTTAATAAACTATATGCGAAAAATGCTTCGTTACAAAGTTACAGGGTGTTAAAGTTTAAGAAAAAAATTCGAATTTTATTAATATCTTTATAACCAATTGAGATATTTAAATGAAATTTGGCACGTGTAGAGAGGTAATCTAGGTTCATTTTTTCATGTAATAATATTATTTTTATTTCCACCAGTGGCGTGCGTACGGGTACCGATTGCGATATTTTTAATGAAAAAACAGATACGCCACTGGTTTATCTCAAAATAAAAATTATATCTGCAATCCTTATCCAATTTAAAAGAAAAAAGTACTCCTGGCTTTTTTCGTATGACGCAAAATTTTCGAGTAAAAAAATAAAAATCGTCTAAATCAAATGTATTGAAAACCAACATAAAAATAACATATCATTACACGTTTTACACATATTTACCAGATTATACAGGTTTTTTTTTACAGAAACTGTTCAAAATGACTACCGTCATTGTCAATACATAATTGGCATCTTCTGGCGATGCTATTAATTGCTGCCGGTAGAATGTGATTGCAGGCTGCACATTTGTTATGGCACAATTAAACAACAAAAACCCTTTACACTTTTTCTTTTAAGTAGCCCCAAGAAAAAAATCAAGTGCCTTGAGTTGGAATCAAACGGCCAGTCCATGGATTTCCATAATGCATTGTTATTCAGTTTCTCACTTTCTCCCCTAAATGCACTAGTGCACCATCCATTTGAAATTGATTATACCAATTCTTGTAAATAAAGTTCTAAAATCTTTTTTAAATCTCCATCTACTTGAAATTTATTTAATGA
>NW_019417860.1:0-4073 GCF_000390285.2 Anoplophora glabripennis
GTAATTCATATCATAATTTTGAGCGTGGAGACTGTCTTCATCTAGGCAATACAACTCACATCTCAACCTTTTCACTGCTGATTTGATGTCCATAGCTTCGGACCAGCTTTGGCTAGCATAATGCATCCACATTTTTAATAGATATTTCTATAAAAAAAAGAAATATTATGATTAATACTGACATTATAATAATATAATAATTATTCATTACCTACTAAACTTTAAAACAAGAAAAACAGCCTTATATGGTACTGACTAAATAGTGTAAATATGTACTATCTAAGATATACTCTATAAAATATATTTATTGCTATTAGATGTAATGATAAAATTAATTGACAATACCAAATTTTATTAATGCTTTACATTTAGTTTCTTTAAAGGCAGGCTCGCTTTGGCCTAAATAAATTATCGTATACTGCTCCCAAGAAGAATTAATTTTATTCAAAATATCCTCTGTTATGTGTTCTGTAACCCTCTTTGGTAAAAAACATTTGAAGTATAAATTATTCTCCTTATCGAACAGTATTGCCAAAATGCACTTTCCGAAACGCGTAATGGTAAAAGACAATTTTTTAATCACATATGGTGTATCAACTTCCAAAGAGGAGATTGACCTTCGAACAATATCATGAAAATCACCGTTAATATTATTATTAATTTTATTTAAATCATCACTTGATAATGCCATTTTCTGTTTAAAAGTAATTCCTTGTAATATCTAGTTAGCAATAAATATAATAATTGTTCTCACTTCAAAAAAATATAATCACAAAACACAAAAATTTACACTACTGTAGACAATAACTACTAGGTTTGACACTGAACGAAATGTGTCTTTCTAGGGCGACCTACTCTCTTATATGGAAAATCCCCCACTACAATTCGAACACGTCATTCCAATTTCAACTCAATTCATTCACCACTTCTATGTATGGCAATTACAGAGGTCAGTCAAGGTAATTGATAAAATTTTGGTCACTACTATGTAACTCGGTAGGGGTCAAATGAAGGTCACCAACTGTCATGACGCCACTTCAAGGTCATTCAATGTCGAATGCCTCCTCCCATATGCACAGGTCAAATGAAGGTCACCGTGACCTCTACCAATGTCATCCAGGTCACAGATGACGTCATCCCAAGGTCACCCAAGGTCACCCCCAAGGTCGAAAGTGGAGGGGGGAGTCTCAGCACCGGCTATAATAACCTACTACTTACTCCTGTTTCTCAATGGGTGTATGTCTTCTCCTGATAGCTCGTTCTATATTTCCCGCCTTGTAGCCATTCCCTCTCAAGGCCGTGCGTAGGTGTTCTAGTTCTTCGGCCAAGTGTCTTGGCTCGCTAATGATCCGCGCTCGATGAATTAAGGTATTTATGATCCCCTGTTTTTGGGCTGGGTGGTGGTGGGACTGTGCATTCAGATACCTGTCTGTGTGAGTTGGCTTCCTATATACTCGATGTCCTAAAGTGCCATCTGGTTTCCTCTCCACCAAAACATACAAGAAGGGAAGAGCGGCGTTTTTCATTAATTCCATTAGACTCTCATCTTTTTCCTCTGCGACTAGTCTTCGATGCAGTTCCTCCAAAGCTTCGTCGACAGGTATTTTCGTAAATAGGGATGTGACATCGAAGCTCACCAGGATATCTCCTGGTTGGAGTGCAATTCCTCGAATCCTGTCGATAAAGACTCCGGCGTTTTTGACGTGATGCTCTGTCCTCCCTACTAAGTCCTTGGTCCTTAAGGACTCCTTAAGGACTTAAGGACTTGGTCCTTAAGTCCTTAAGGTGTCCTTGAGTCGGTTTGGATCAACCTCCTGTGAACTTCCTTGGGTATGTTTGAGCATCGGACTGCAGCGGCTATCTTCTTCTCAATTTTCTTGACTGGGTTGTTTCGGATGTTCTTGTAAATGGGATCCAACAATAGGTTTTCCACCTTGGCGATATAGTCCACGGCGTTCAGTACGACTGTTGCGTCCCCTTTGTCGGCAGGCAGTATTGTTATTGATTCATTCTTCTGAAGATTTTTAAGGGCTTGAATCTCCCTGCGGTTCAGGTTGGGTTTGGAAGGTTTAGCAGTCCGAAGAACGTGTGCTGCGTCGGCTCTCACTTCTTCGGCCACGTCTGCTGGTAGACGTCGGCAAGTGGTCTCCAGAGAACTTATAATTTCCTCCTTCCTCCTTCGGGATTGTCTTGGGGGCTATGGCGAAGTTCACACCTTTGGCAAGTACCTCTGTAGTGTCTTCATCTAGTTGGATGGATGCAAGGTTGATGACGATCCGAGACTTGTTTAAGTTGGCTTGTTTCGGAAATTGGTCGTTGAGCAGCTTCTCGAACTTGGATTTCTGCTTGGTGGTGGCTTCTTCTCCTCTGATAGAAGCTTTCTCCGTAGTTAATTTGTCCACCAAATCCCAGGCTTCTCTGTCCAGTTTATTGGTGAATCTGAGGTGTACTTCCAGTAGGTCCCTTTCAGTTTGGTCTAGTTTCCTCCTGGTGTATCTGATTCTCTCAAGTAAAAGGCAGGTACTGGCTCGGTGTAAGATTCTTTGAGCAGAGTGGCTCTGGATGTGGTGTTTTATTTTCAGGAACCCTGGCATGACTGATTCCTCTCGGCACCGACACAAGAAGGCCAGTTGGCTTAGTAGCTTCTGTTTTCTTATCCGGTACTTCTCCAGTTTCTTCGTAGCGAAGTCGGTTTCCTCCCCGAAGACGCTCCTTAGTTTTGTTTGTAGGCTTCCGTGGCTGTCGTTAATGGTTGAATGATTTCCGGGCTGGTTGCCACGTTGTCGGTTTATAACACTTGACGTTTCGAGAGACATATTGCTCTCTTCTTCAGAGGTTACATGTAGGTATTGGCCAGGACTGGAGATAACGGTGAACCCATTGCTGCTCCCTCCGTTTGTTCGTAGAATTGGTCCCGGAATGCAAAGAAGGTCGATTTTATGCACACTTTTGCCAATTTCATTAAATTCTCATCTTTTTCCTCTGCGATTAGTCTTCGATGCTGTTCCTCCAAAGCTTCGTCGACAGGTATTTTCGTAAATAGGGATGTGACATCGAAGCTCACTAGGATATCTCCTGGTTGGAGTGCAATTCCTCTGCTTTAGAAATTTACATAAATTCGAACAACTTCAAATTATTATTATTATTATTATTATTATTATTATTATTATTATTATAATTATTATTATTATTATTATTATTATTATTATTATTATTATTATTATTATTATTATTATTATTATTATTATTATTATTATTATTATTATTATTATTATTATTATTATTATTATTATTATTATTATTATTATTATTATTATTATTATTATTATTATTATTATTATTATTATTATTATTATTATTATTATTATTATTATTATTATTATTATTATTATTATTATTATTATTATTATTATTATTATTATTATTATTATTATTATTATTATTATTATTATTATTATTATTATTATTATTATTATTATTATTATTATTATTATTATTATTATTATTATTATTATTATTATTATTATTATTATTATTATTATTATTATTATTATTATTATTATTATTATTATTATTATTATTATTATTATTATTATTATTATTATTATTATTATTATTATTATTATTATTATTATTATTATTATTATTATTATTATTATTATTATTATTATTATTATTATTATTATTATTATTATTATTATTATTATTATTATTATTATTATTATTATTATTATTATTATTATTATTATTATTATTATTATTATTATTATTATTATTATTATTATTATTATTATTATTATTATTATTATTATTATTATTATTATTATTATTATTATTATTATTATTATTATTATTATTATTATTATTATTATTATTATTATTATTATTATTATTATTATTATTATTATTATTATTATTATTATTATTATTATTATTATTATTATTATTATTATTATTATTATTATTATTATTATTATTATTATTATTATTATTATTATTATTATTATTATTATTATTATTATTATTATTATTATTATTATTATTATTATTATTATTATTATTATTATTATTAT
>NW_019417860.1:7373-43977 GCF_000390285.2 Anoplophora glabripennis
TATTATTATTATATTTATTATTATTATTATTATTATTAACTGCAAATTCCGAAAACATGAAATTTTGTAAAATCGTTTATTTTTTTTCTGGCTTTATTTGAAAACGAGTTGTAAATGAATAGCATATTTACATTGCCACTTTTTTCGCTCTATACAATGGCGTCAACATTTTTGCAATCCCACGTTTCGTCTTCGACGGGCCATCATCAGATTATTTTTTTTAAATATAGCGCTGCTATTTTTATGACAAAATCTAGTTTTTTAATTTTGTATTAGATGATATTACTATTGTAATCGCTTAAAAAGGTTTTCAGCTAATTTTTCCTGAGTACAGCTCTGAACACTTTCAAAATACCTGTATCTATTGGAGGAGAGAGAGAGAGAGAGAGCGAGAGAGGAGAGAATAAAAGTCAATACAGCACAAAATATCCAACATTTTTTTTAATCCATAATATGAAATATTTTATTATTTCTAATTAGTATTGCTAACAGTAGTAAAAAATTGTTGGATATAAATAGCAGCGACGTATTTAAAAAAATTTAGCCGATGATGGCTCCTCGAAGACGAAATGTCGGATTGCAAAAATGTTGACGCCATTGTATAGAGCGAAAAAAGTGGCATTGTAAACATGTAATTTATTCTAAAATTCGTTTTCAAATAAAGCCAGAAAAAAATTAAACAATTTTGCAAAATTTCGGGTTTTTCCGGATATCTCCAGAACTACCCAGAATTTTACTTTTTTTTTTTAATCTGAGCCACCCCGTATCTTTTACCGTTTCCTAGATCCTAATGCTATCCCATCCTTACCTTGGACACACTATGAATTCATCAAACTTTAAAAAAAATAAGTACACTAATCGATCCTACGGAAAAAAAATTAATATTTATTTTATTTATTAATCGACTATTATCGATTATCGATTATCGACTAATAATCGATATTCGATTATTATTTATAATTCGACTTATGTTTATAGCAATACTGTATAAAAATAGTTTTGGTGAAACAATGAGTTTTTTTTATTTTTTCCGTAGAATTGAATGGTGTAATCAGTTTTGAATGTTTTTTAATTTAAACAGATTATCAACAATAACTGAAAAATTAATTGTGGCAAGTCATTTTTTACTTTTTTGCATTTTTGAGCATGTTTTTGAGCTGTGATTACAAATTTTTTTATTTCACCAAAAAGTATATGTCAAGACGAAAAAAATGATTACCGGCAGAATTCTGTATGATGATTTTTTTAAATAGAATTTTTCTTTGAAAAAAAAGTGTTTCAGGCCGAAAAAATGAATATCTCAGAAACTTCTTGATTTTTTTATCTAAAAAAAAATGAGGTTATTTAAAATAGAGAAAGGTATACTTTCAGTAAGTTTCGTCAAAATTAAATTATTTTTGCGGAAATGAGAAATAAAAAACGAAAAATCAGAAAAAAACTGTTTTTCGCATATTTCTCGGAAATTTTGAGGTTATGGTAAAAAGTGACCTCTACAAAAGTTGTATATTTTTGCATGATTTACAACTTTTGTATTGGATACTTTTTTGTTTGACATCAACTTTCGCCAGAAATCCCACCAATACAATTTTTCATAACTTTTCAACCCCCTATATCCTCGGCCCCCCTGCTCACGCATTTATTTTTTTTCGTTTATCATAAGCCCCTTTACCATTTCCACTTATAAAAGTCCAGGTAACAATTTTCTTTTTTTTTCCTCTAAATGAGTTCTTTTCATCAGTCTATAGTGAAGAAAAGAGAATACAGACTTTATGTCTTAGCCATGATAAAGGCCTCAATGCGATTAAACACAGAGCTTATTGTCTAACCTGTTGAATTTAAAAATATCGAAAGTACCTACTGAAAGTACGGAATAATTCTTATGTAAGGCTTATTCGATTCGGCAAATTCTATTTCGAAATATGTTAACTATGGGTTCAGTCAACGAACTCATTAAAGCGCACCAGAGACTTTTTGAAAGGTCGTGTTTTTTATGTGTATCTTCAGGAGCCATATTGGAACTACTACGAAAGGGTTAGAGAAGTATTTACTATACGGCTTAACGGTAACTTTTGTAAATAACAGATCAATCGGACATAATAATCAACTTTAATTTATTTACTGTAATAGATTATGTAAGCGATTTTATTGATATTGACTTTATAACTCAACCAGAAAAAATGTCATTTTGGTGATTTGGAATATTTTTTACTTCAACGATTTGAAGTATTTTTAAGGTTAGGGACGAACAGTGACCAGATGGGGTTTAACGAAAATAGAATTCGATATCAGCAACCCAAAAATGTGTAGTTATGGTGATTCAGTCTACTATACAGTATTTTAATGTTTCTTATCTATCAATATTACTCATTAAACAGAATTTTCCATGATTGCGGCCGCCATATTGGAACCGCCATTGAAATCACCAGATGGGTTTTGATAGAGCTTTTAAATATGAACCTTTTGACACGTCTAACATTAATGACTTTTTATCCTTGGCAGCCCACTGTGCCCGTTGACGTGAAACGTCCGATATACATATACATATATTGTCTCAGTGATATATCTAAAACTACATGTGTTTCTATAGAGTTTGGGGAAAAACAGAAATGTTTGTGAATCCCTTAAAATTATTATGTTAATAGAAATTTGAGAATAATGTATGATAATTTACTTACTTTCTACACTTTTTTTAATTTGATGGATTTCATTGAAAATGTGTTTTTACAGTCCATGCTACAATATATTTAGAAAATTATATTTGTTATTTTGTAATTAAGCAAAGGTAATTACTATTTATGAATAAAAGTAATAATTACTTGAACAAAAATATTTTTTAAAATAATTATTAACTATTTTAATATGCTATAATGCTTTCCAAATTTTCACTCATGATTGTAGAAATTGATTCTTATTGTACTGAGTTGTCCATCTATTATTTTTTCTATATTGATCATGAATCAAGTCAAAAATACATTTTGGGAGCTTGTCATGAATATAACTTAAATCTATGTTTATAACTTCATTCGCCGCCAATTCTACTAATATGGACGGTCTCCAACAATTTTTATTTACACAAAAAGTCGTTCTGGTGTTACTTACATCTCTTCTTCATTTTTTCTTCATGTGAATAAGAAAACAAAGATAACTTCTGTTTTAGGAAATTTAATACAGAAAGCATTGTTTTTACTGAGATTAAGTCAATAAGTTAATGGAATTTTTTATTAAAAATGCTTGTATTACTATTTTTATTAATTTCTAAATCTTAATATTTATAAAATATATTTCATACTTTATAAGTAAATTCTGTCAATAGATTTGTTACCTTCAAATTTTCATTATAAATTAGAGATATAAAAGAGATTATAAATTAGAGATATGTTGTTCTTTTACTATACTTACATTTAAATGGAAAAAATATTATTAATAAATAAATTGCACCCTTGGACTTTGATTGTTTAAAAGCCTTAATCTCCCCTTTATAAATAAGAGAGCGACTTTTTTCATTTGAATTCATTTTTTTGTTACTTTATCTGTCAGTGAATTCGAGTTTTTTTTTGTGGAGAAGCAGTTATAACTATACATTTTCCATCGAAAAGTATAATAAGTACCGATTTACCAAATCGAGTTTTTATTGATTTCAACTCAGATTAACATACTTATCTTTCAAATTTTGATATCGATGAATTGATTTCTTGAACCAAATCGTCCATTTCGTATTTAATGAAAAAATATGAATGAATAAAAAAAAATTAAAATGAACAATTTTAAGACAAAACATTTTTTAAATGGACAAATTGATGTAAATAAATTAATAATGGAAATACTCACATAAATTGTTGCACTATGCGCACTAACTATGTTAGTTTATAGAATAAATACACACATATATAAACTGACTTTAAACTGACTATTGGAAAATAATACACTTTCGGGTATATATAAGAATATATCCCCTCCAAATAACGTTGACTACAGTTGACTATTCTCCACACATTATCATTTTTATGTTACGGATTGGAAAAATAAACTCAAACTATAAAGTAGGCATTTATTACAATTTGACGATCAATAAAATTTTAGAAAGCTTTTAGCCCTTAAATTAAATTTATAAAATTACTTTTTTCTTCTTTAAAAATATTCCTTTAATTATCAAAGTCCTAGGTACTGAACTATATAAATTAAGGCCTTTATCCATATTATGAAATGTACATGTAAAAATAAAAATACTCAATTGTCTTTCAGATTAAAAACAATTAAGTGAGAAAAAGTATTAGAAGAAATTTGGATTTTTAAATTCTCACAAATCTCATTAAATGATACAATGTAATATAATTCGTTCAATTTACATATTCCCGAATACTCTAAGCAATAAAGTTATACTAATTATTTCAGTTTAAGTGGACCGGAATCTCAGCACATAATAAAATTTTACGATTTCAACTCTCATGGCTTATAGGGCATATGAATGACTATAATAGATAAATAATAGATAATTTATAATAAATAAAGATCATTTAATTCGTTAACTCACTTAATTTACATTCTAAACAATCAAAATTATAGCAATTGTTCCAGTTTGTTATACATAAAGTATAAAGTTTTACGATTTCATCTTTCGTTTTATATAAATATATAACAAAATAAATAAAGACCATTAACGATCTAATATATTAAATTGTCTCTGACACGAGTAATTGATATATCTGTTATCAAGTAATCTGCAAATAATACATTGCGTAAAAATATATTAGCGTCTCATATGATAATTTGCAATCAATCACCTGTCATCATTACCCGTAACGTAATAACCTGTGACGTCGGAGGATGAGGATGAGGAGCCGGAATCGGCCAAAGCCATCTACTATCATTCCAGTTGATTACTTATATAACAGTATCAATTAAAAATTTAAGGGAACATAAAAAAATAGATGTGTATTATTTAATTGTTTGTAACATTTTTAATATATTCAGATTATATATTCAGCAGGCTTTAGAAGTACAAAATAATTTAGATCAGTACAGTTTAGTAACAGTATCAGAAAATATACATGATACAGTTGATAATTTAGTAAAAAAATATGGTTTTTTCTTCTGATTTAGGTACTGGAGGGTACAGCTACACTTGGATAAAAATACCAAACCAATTTTCTTTAAGGCTAGACCAATTCCATATGGTACAAGAAAAAAGGTTGAGGCTGAGATTCAGAGGTTAGACGAAGCAAAAATTTTAGATCCAGTTGATTATTCAGAATGAGGTATACCGATAGTATCCGTATACAAAAAAATGGTACCATCCGCATCTGTGGAAATTATAAGGTAACCTTAAATCCTGTTTTATTAATCGATCAGTATCATTTGCTGCATATAGAGGATTTATTTATGTACGGGCATAATGCCAGTATTTATAGTCGATACATCATTTGAACTCAGACTTGAGCACGACTTAAGCAGTTGGATATAATAGTCCGTACTTCGTCGGTGAGCACGACTCCATGTGATATTGGCAACGCCTCATACTCAAGTTCGGCAGAAAATGACCTTGAGGCATGCTCGGTTAAGTTTGACGTAACAAATTTGGGATTATTTTTTGAAATTACAAACACACATTAAGTGTAATTTATGAATCGTGAAGACAATTTGGATTGTGGAGAGAAATGCCGAAAAGGTATATTCGCGATGCTTAAAATCCGATCCGAAATTTATATTGAAAATAATGAACTTGGCTTATTGTTTTGTGCAGACTTCATAAACCAACATTTTAAAATTAAAATGTACAATTTTAATAAAGTTTTCATATGATTTTATATTTAGTACTTATAATGTTTCTATGTTTATAACTATTATTAATTCGTAAAGATACACAAATTTATTTTTGTTGACTATTTTTTAGTATTTAATTTTAAAATATTGTGTTAATTAGGCATTATAAATAATATAATAAATATGAGGCATAATAAAATGCTAATTTAAATTTTATCTTTTACAAATTTTTTTGTTTTTTTAAAAATTTGCAATTTTAGAAAAGCTATCTCTTCTTTTGCTTTTTGTTTTCTTGATGTGGTAGAATGTGCTTAATGTGCTTTATTTTCATTTTTATTTCATGTAATTATGCCTGTTGTGCAATGGCTTCCCTCATTTTTCTTAAACGGAGATTACATTACAATAATTTTAAGTAAAAAAAGACATCTCAATTACTGTGGGGGGGGGTTGTTAGGTAAAAATAACAAGGCAGGGTGTTTCACCGTGGGACGACAAGAAAGAACTGACTGTTTTTGCCTCCCGATCTCGGTCCTCTCGAGGTAGGCCTAGAGGAAAACCCGCGGTGTTAGGGCTCCCTGGGCTGAGCTGTAATATTGTGAATTATTTCATTTCATTGCTTTAATTGCTTTTATAACCCCAATGTTGTAAATACTGAGGGAAAACCAGAATATGTGTGACCGCCGAATTTCAGATGAAATGTCACTGAAGGCAAATGTCATCGACCAACTTAAGAAACAGAAAATTCCCATATTTATCGGTCAACGTACTACATCAAAATTAAAGTTACTAAAGTGGAACTGAAACAACCAAACTTCGCCGAGTTTTGCCGAAGTATCCATTATAAAACTTAAGCTGTACTTGAGGTCAGAGCATGACTTGGGTAAGTCGTTCTCAAGATTGAGATTGAGTACCGACTGTAGGTACGGGCATTAGTCAGCAGCGAGGACAGGAATTTACCAAACGCGATCTCTCTCAGGCTTACCAACAAATTATGTTGGATGAGAAATTTTGTAGATACATCACTACTAGTTCGCATAAGGAGTTATTTACATATAAACGGATAAACGGTTGCCATATGGGTTGCTCTTGAATTCATTATTTATTTCGTTGATGATGTATTGATTACAGGTAGACAGCATTTAGCAAGAGTTGAACAGATTCTAGAAACGTTACAACAATTTGGATTAACAATTGTAAAATAAAAATGTGAGTTTTTTAATGTTCAGTTGTATACTTATGTCACAAAATAGATAAAAGAGAGTTGTAACAAGAATAAAATATAAACAATAAAAGTCATACCCCACCAACGTTATACAATTTTAAGACTTATGAATTATTATATTAAATTTATTCCTAATAGTTCGACATTATTAAAATCTATACAGAGTATTAACCCCCTTGGTTACGCGAAATTTTGATAAAAATGGCAAATTTATCTTTAATAAAGTTAAACAAATTTTAGTTTCATAGACAGACAATTTTACCAATCAAATTATTTGTTGATACTTCGTCATACAGAGTTCGTTGCATATTATCCCATACGTACCCAAATAATAAAAGACCAATAGCAATGGTTTTCATACATTGTATAAAGTACAAAAAAGTTATAGTCGAATAGATAGAGAAGGATTAGCGATTATTTTTGGGATAAAGCGTTTTAATCAATTCTTACATTTAAAAGAGTTTACTTTATTTACCGTAAAATGTTGTTGATTATCTTTATATATACCGTGCTTTCACGGGAAAACACTACATAGGAGGTGCGTCGGTCAAACTCGTGCGGCTTCAGCGGTGGGGATGTCGATCTCAGTGTGCGCAGCCATGCGGCGCTGTGGCGTACGTAATCACATCTCACATTAGTCAGGTTGCAGCACCCAGCGCTCCCCACCCTTCCGAATTTACGAACTCGAACGAAGCTAATTCCCTATGTAGCGTTGTACGGTGAAAGCACGGTATAATTCTTCTGTGCGTGTGTATGTCACTGAACTCCTCCTAAACGGTTGGGCCGATTTTGATGAAATTTTTTGTGTGTGTTCAAGTGGATTCGAGAATGGTTCAGATTTACAATTCGGTCCAATTGGGGGCGGCGTTTAGGCGGTAGCGGGGGCGGCCAATATCGGACGGCGGCGTAGCGGCGAAACGACCCCGGAATCGGAGTCAGGGGGTCGATTTACGTACGGCCCGACTGTCGCGAGCCTCCTACCGCTTCTGGTGGCGGCGGGGCGGAATCCCGTGTTTTCGGGTATGACCCGGTTTCCAGCTTGGGAACGGGACGTCGTAGAGAGGCGCGGTTTACGCCGTCGCGTCGTACGCGCAAAAGATGGGGCTATCGGAGAGCTCCTATGGTCCGACCTCGAAATCCTCAAGGTTAACCCGGTCGAGCTGCGTGTAGAGTTGCAGGAAGGCGAAATTATGCGCAGAAGGGTCGAGGGTGTAGAGGGACATAAAGCGTCCGTGCTCACCTGGACTGGTTTTTATGCGCCTGCGCATAAATTTGCTACGGTGCAAGTCGTACGTTTTGCACGACTGAGGGAGAAAAACGACATAAGGCCGTATGCGCGGCACCGAGGCGGGCTCGGAACTGCCATAAAAAGTGGGGCTCATGATACCGGAATCGGTCGGAATCTCTGCGCGGTAGGTTGTGGTACGACCTAGGGCTGCGCGTGGGGGTTCCTTCGGTAGAGGGTCTGTGCCCCTCCTTGCTCGACCGCGCGGAATTCTGTGCGCCTTCGCGTTTCCGAGTTATGCGTCGAAATGCGAACGGCTATAGGTGGGGCGACGTTCGACGCACCGCTGTATTCCGGACAGGACGACGGTTCGATTTACCTCTATAGGTGGATCGGTTACGACGCTGCGCAGGACGTAAAAGTCGCCGTGCGCTTCGGCGGTATGTGCTACGGATGCGCACGGGGCGTTGTCGGATACAACGGGGCGGGCGGATTCTGTGAAAAAAAAATTCTGCGCATGCGCAAACACTTTATAGCGATTTCCGACCGAACCGTAGTTGCTACGGACTTGCGCTTCGTCGCGTGTGTGATCCACGTCGATTTTGGTGAAAATCCATTGATTTTTTTTGCATTTGACCCAACCCCATTTTCGTGGGGTCGGGTCGAGACCGTCAAATGAAATTCCTCCGTGGTTTGCCAAAGACGTCTATGGGGTCGATTAGGTCGATTTTTTTATATATCATCCCGTTTCCGAACGTAAGAAAACCTACGTCGTGCTAATAAATATTTTCATCAAAACGGTCCAGATTGTTACAGCTTATTCAAAAAAGTTTGAAATTTTCGAATTAAAGACGTGTGTACACGACAACGTCTGTCGGGTTCGCTAGTATTTGGTAAAAATGAGAGTATTTCACAAATGACTGTAAATCGGTTATAGAAACGGACATTAATGCCATCAGTTATAATTATAATATTAAACTTACAAAATCACAAGATAAAGCAGATTTTATATCTAGATTGCTGGAAAGTGATTTTTTAATTGTAAATTTATTCATTCGTATGTACTTAAATTTTGTTACTGATAATTTAGACACAGAGAAACAGAAAATGATCCGTTACTTCAAGAAGTAAAAGTGTCTATTAAAAATGGTTGGCCTAAGAGAGATTTGAGTAATGCTAAACTGAATTTTCATTTTAAGCATAAATTAAGCCTTGAAAATTATATAATGTGTGGATATAGAGTAGTAATACCTCTGAGTCTCAGACAATATCTAAATGAATTACACATTCAAAAGGGGGCCGTGAAAATAGAAAGCGTTGTTAGGTCGTACTTCAAACAAATCAATACATTGGAAATTTAGTTAAGATTTGTAACGCTTCATTAATAACGTTGCGTTTTCCAAATCATTGTTGGAAAGATTACACCTTGATATATTTATGTCTATTATTCGGCAAATATGTATATCTTAGTCATTCCAGATGCTTATGATAAATGGGTTGCAGAGTTTGTAACAAGTAATATTATTTCTGAAAGAGTCATAAATAATTTAAGTAGGTACTACTTTTGCTAGATTTGGGCTAAGTAAATATTTAGTTTTAGAATGACTCCAATATTTACGTAAAAACGATATTAAATTCGAGCATACCTCCTTTTTCTTCAGCAAAACTGGTGCTTCCAAAATTACAGTTAAATATTTAAAAAATGCTATTAAACCTTGCAATGTTCAAGGTAAAATAAATTTGCAAATTATATTAAATAAAATACTATATATAATTAAATAAAATGTTGTAACATCAAACATGTTATAACTAATTATTCAGCATTTGTTATTAGGAAAAAATTTAAGAACAATATTAGATCTAATTAAAGAAAATAATGAGATATAGATATGTTAAGGAAGAATGTTAATGTATGTCAAGTAAATCAGAAAAAATCTATTCTGGCAATAGTTTAGTATAGAGATAGTATAGGGATAAGAGATCTAAACAAAAAAAAATTATGTTGCAGGAATTATTAAAAATAAGACCTAGAACATATTTAAATAAATTTATCTACAAGTTGACACTTTAAATCCTTAGATTTTGTGTACGTAGTAATTAGTGTTAATCAAGTTTATTCAACAATATTTACAGTAATACATTGATATTAAATACCTACATAGTTTTGAACAAATATACCCCCATTCTTGGAGCAATTCTCAAAGCAGTCCAACACGTTTTCATTAATAGTTACATTATTTTCAGATGTTGGGAAATCACAACGGTGCTTGGTTTATCATTATCACTAGCAACTTTCAGTATACTTTTCGCAATATTTTCTTTATTCAAAGTGAGTCTTCAATGTGGCCTTCCGCCACAGTGCTTGATATCCATCCTCCGTGTCTTTTAAGACAAGTGAGGTCACCACCGCCGTCAACTAAAAGGGTAGCAGACGTTCATCGTAATGCATGTCCACTCTTTCCAGTTGTCCAGCTTAAAAATGTTTGCCACTTCTTGGGAGATGGCACTGATTTTATGAATACCCACCACCATTCGATGATACCTTCCACTAACATATCTGAGAAATAATCGACGTTCTACCAATCTGGGTGGGCGTACAACATATTTTCGATAAAAACTTAAGTAATTGTCTCCCAGCACAGTAAAAGAACGTGGTGTCTTGGTTTTGATATTGAGAATTTTTATAATTAAGGCGGATTTCACATCTTAACATTATCAATTGTTAAATTAACTAATTCATCAGAACGGCATGCGCCTGCAACTTCCACCATTAGGGCGATCTATAAAAATGTTTTTTAAAAATTTTGTTCTTTTATTTTTATAGCATTTACCTTCATCATAAAATATAAATTATCAGGTGCACTATTCAAAAAGCAATCAACTTGCTCTTTTGTATTTACCTTGCTACCTACCTTTTTTCCTGGTGAGGGCCGGGAACCTACCTGTGCCCTTCCTTGATGGTGATTGGTCCTTGGTGGTAAAGGAGCAATATTAACCCGTAGGCTAACTACAGCCGGAGCTGGTCGTGTGGTAACGTTTGGACCAGTTAATTAAGTTGAGGGCGGCAGTAACCGTTTACCCTAGGGTTAAACGTGGCTTAGAATTCGGTTACTAACTCTAAGGAATAGTAAAAAAAATATATATATGTACCAAATTATGTAAAACGGTAAGGTAGAATAATGGAACCGTGACGTGAGTTTAATGTACTAGACAAGTATACAGGGTAGGAAAGTATCGACGGTCCATCTGAAGTTACGTGAGAGCGATAAAGTAAGCCATAGAAATCCATGCGATAGAGAAGGATGGCTATAATGAAGGCGTCTCATAGTCACCGCCCGTTTCGCCCTTCCACAAATAAGATCCACTTCTTATTTGTGGAAGGGCGAAATGGGCGGTGACTATTAGACGCCTTCACTATACCCATCCTTGTCTATCACATTGATTTTTATGGCTTACTTTATCGCTCTCACGTAACTTCAGATAGGCCATCGGTACTTTCCTACCCTGTATAAAAGAAAAGATGTATATTTACATCATATCAAAAACAAAATAAATGACATGAATATAAAATACGTAATGTAAACCGCACGTGATCACGTTGGGTGGACAATTTTTACTAGTAAAATCTTATAATTATAACTAATGTAATATAATTAAGTTACTCGGAATTTTTCCGAAATTTTATAATAAGAAGAAAAAAAAAGATATATAGATGTAAGCGACAAACAAAATCCTTATTACTAAATTTGGCTGAATATTGTTAAGTACAGTGTACTATAGAACAGTGCGTAAAATGACGCACAGTGGCTTAAAATTTAAAGTTAACCCTGTATATTATAGCTTGGGTTAGCAAAAGATATTATTATTAATAGTTAAGAATAATAGGCAATATGTAGCTTATCTGATAACAGCAGGATGTAGATAACTTCAAGACGGCCACTATACAGCTACTTTTCTGCGATGCAGTTGGTTACATCACCACAAGACCCAGCAACAGGCGATGAAGACTAACGGGAGTCTTGTTGATTATGTCACCACGAAAACCAGCCACAACCATGCAGAGGATGGCAGTAATCTCTTTAACACGGCCACAGCAAAAATTAAAGTCTACTAAATCCTTTGGGGCCTTCAATTAGAAGCCCTGTAAAAGGGAGAAAATACGAAGTTTAAGTTAAAAGAACAACAAAACAGAGGAACCTGGTACTTACTCGGATGGAGGACGGCTTCCAGAGTGGTCCAAGAGGAAAAGCAGCTTGGATTTATGTGAAAATTATTAATATGGGTGTTATATAACTCATGCAGGAAGATTACTTAGATCCAGCTAAAGCTGAGATTGTGTCTTCAAGATAGACGGCAGAAAACTATCACCACAAAACAGAGACACAGTCACAGTCACCTTTCTACTAATATCGCAGTCTATGGCACACACACGCATTACTATAATTTAGAAAAATGATACATAAGTTTCCTCGACTACGAGTTGCTGAGCACCCACCCAAGAAATGCTTCTCGAACATCGTTTCCCTCCTAAATAGAAACCAAAAAAACTAGCGGGAACTCATTTAGCCAAATTACGACAACAACTGCATTCAAAAGTGTACCTACATAAACCTTAACCGTATTTAGAATTATTGTAAAAGTTCCGCAACTTAAAACGGTCTAATCGCTACAAAATTATAAAATCGAAATTGACAGCTATTCAAATCGGAGTGGCCGATGTGTCGCTTTGTGAACAGAGATATGGTTTGAATTTTTCAATAATACTCAGTGAAAATCTTTTGAAAACTTAATTATAATATTATGATAGTTGTAAATATTTATTATTCGTGTAGCATTTTTTTTCCGTTCAGTTCTTTTACCTTTTTCTTATAAATTCTTATCGGAGCTGATAAATTAAAATGATAAGTAAATACAAAAATCGTCTACAAAATATTAATTTGGTTGCCTACTGTTGATGTCTTCAATTTAAATTAAAATACTGAATCCTTAAACTAAACTTTTCGTATACAGGGTAACTCAAAACAATCTCGTTTCGCGATACAATTGAAAATAAATTAAAGAAAGAACTTTACGAAATGTGATGATCGTTACAACCTTACCTATTTACTTACTCCTTTGTATGTAAAATCGCATTTACTCGTGATTTTTTGAGTACATATCCCTCATTTTATCTCGTAGAACGTAACTTCGCATTTACTCGTGATTTTTTGAGTACATATCCCTCATTTTATCTCGTAGAACGTAACTTTGAATATTTTCTTACATCATCCAACGTTGATCGCAACATTGAATATTGTGACCAAAGCATTGACAACTTCATTTTATTTGCTAAGTTTGAGAATTACCCCATCAATACATCTTCTGAATACAACTTTTTTTCTTTGCACCAATCCATAAAACGTTGGTAAACACATTCATAAATTTCTCGAGATTTCTCTTCGGAGAAGATTAAAAGAAATATTTTCCGGACACTCCAGTATCACAGTCCTGTGACCTAGGTATAAATAAATCTTACTAACTTACTTTTGTTTGTTTTTTAGTCTAAGAGTTAAGTCTACCTAAATTTATGTATTGAGATATGGAACATCTTCTCTAAAAGTAACAAAACTTCTAACACTTTTAGTACCATGTTTAGGTCTATCAATAATAAGTAAAATTTATAACAACTCTAAGAGCGAAGACAAATATTGACTTTGACGTTCTTTACAAGTATTTTAAACAAAAAATTACCATGTTTTTGAAAAATATCTATAATATAGATGTTGAAAACTATGACTGTGTCTAAAAATGTTCACTAGTAGTTAGTTTATAAACTACGGAATCCTCCAAAGTGGTTGAATTATTTAAAAAATCGCTTCCAATTTAGGGTGTGTTTCGTTCGGGGCGGCTGGCGCCTAGTATTGCTCATATGTCAATTAATTTGTCCTTTTGCTTTTCGAGCGTCAAACGCTGGCGGCTACAAATGCTGCGGCACTACTCCTTCCCGAGGTAGTCAAGCGACAACCGCAGGTTGTGCGACTCGTGCTTGTACAATATCTAAAGTTTTATTTACTACAAAGGAAGATGACACATTGGCGGAAAGTCTGAAAAAAGTCTTCGTCAGTTCTACTTTTAAATAAAGGATGAACCAGTGCAATTTTTTGTACATGCTTAGCAGTAAAATTTCTTCGTACTCAATTTCTTCTAATAGCAAATCCAATAATAATTTCTTTTTGTTTTCGCACATTTTAACCTAAAAAATGTTATTATTTTGAAGACGGATCACTCGCGAGTAACGCTTCATATGAAATGGGGTATACTGGCGTCAGCCGCTTGCGTCAGACGCTGTGCGGCAGCCGCGGGCCTCAGTGAGGAAACTCACCTTTAAGCAATTTTGGCTTTCCATAAATAAAATAATTCACATAACACAGATGCTGTGTACTTACATAATACTTTCTTATAATAGACATAAATTACATATGAAGTAAAAATTTTAAAAATAAATGTATGACATATGATGAAGATTTGGAGCTAGATTTAGGGAATTTTATGACTCCATGCTTTAATCATGGATAAATTCGAGACCGATGATGAGATCATTTTCTATCGACGCAACGGGTCAAACCAATAACTTAATTGCTTTGAATTTTAATTTATGCTAATTATTAGAATATCCTTTTGAGTTCAATCAACCTATTGCGTGTTACTTATAAAATTGCAAGATCAGTAAGATCAGTAATACCAATAACAATAAGAATATTACAGATAATTAGAATAGACGTAGTACACCCACTATAGGCATAGCCTGTGCGTGGGGAAGGTAAAAAAGAGACATAAAACCTAACGAACAAATACGATTAATTTGAACATAATAACAACAAGATTATATACAGATACAATTTACACCATAACATGTAATATACATAAGAACACGAACATATTAAGCAAATACTGAACAATTAATTGATTTAAGTTCCACAGCATCATGGATATCCTTTTTAACAACAGAGAAAATAAAGTTTTTTAGCGCGTTTTTGAAAGTAAGTGTAAATCTCATGGACCGTATTTTATCTGGCAATAAGGCATATAACCTCGGACCAAGGTAGGTATGACTTTTTTGTCCTATGCTTTTATCTTTTCTTTGAGTTACAAACATTTTACCTTTGTTTCTTGTTTCATATTTATGTTCGCTGACTATTAATTGACTTTTATTTTTGTGTTGATGTATAGTTAGGAAATAGAAGAATAGTTGCCGTAGGTCCATCAAACACGCTTCAATAAAAAGATCATCCGAAGGGTAAGTAGATATTTTTTTAAACATGAATTTAATAATTGTCTTTTGTACTATTTCTAAATTACGCAATATACTCTTACTTACATTTCCCCAAGCTACAATTCCATAAATTATGTGCGATTAAACCAATGAGTTATAAATAATTATTAGAGAATCATGGTCAAGTATATCCCTTAACACTTTAAACTTATGAAATAAGAATCTTACATTATTAGAAAAATATTTTATGTGCTTATCCCATTTTAGGTGATTGTCTAGTATGACACCGAGATACTTAAATTCTCTGACCGAATTGATTACGATATCCTCTAAAATAGCCAGAAACTGAACAGTGGGTGAGGAACGAACATCAACATAATTATGTAAAACTCGCGTTTTATCATAATTTACTGTAAGTAACATTGATTTAAACCATTTAAATATTATTGCTAGATCTTTTTCAGCTTTTCTTGTGACAGTTTCCCAGTCATCGTCACTGTAGAAAATACATGTATCGTCTGCGTATGCTATAATATCTCCCATAGTGGGCAGACAGAATAAATCATTTATATATAAGTTAAACAGTATAGGACCTAATACAGAGCCCTGAGGAACTCCATACGTGATCCGTTTTAATTCGCGTCGATAATTATTTATTGTCACAAACTGATAACGATGAGTGAGGTAACTCCTGAAAAAGTTTAATGACACCCCTCTAGCACCCACTCTTTCCAGACAGTTTAACAACAGATCATGACTTACAGTGTCAAACGCTTTTGACAAGTCTATAAATACACTGAGGAATTTTTTGTTTTCGTCCATAGCCGAATATATATTGGAAGTAAGATGAAGAATAGCATCTTGCGTAGACACCCCAGCTCTAAAACCATACTGTCTTGGTGATAATACCTGATGTCTCTCAAGGTAGGTACATAACCTTTCTTTTATTATCTTTTCAAAGACCTTATATAGAGTTGTAATTAACGATATAGGTCAGTAGTTAACAACATCAGCACGATCGCCAGATTTAAATACTGATATTACCATAGAAGTTTTCAATGCATTAGGAAAGTATCCTTCTTCAAAGCATTTATTGATTAAGAACATTAAAGGTTCGGCCAGAAATGGACCCATGCATTTTAATAATTCCCCTGTAATTCCATCTTCACCAGGTGACTTGTTACTTTTGAGTGATTGTATTATATTATTTATTTCAGTTAATGTTGTTGGGTTAAGAAATATGGATTCAAAATGATTAAAATAATTTGATGTTGGATTGACTTCTGGCTGATTATTAATTTTACCTGCCAATTTTTGACCCACAGTAACATAATGGTTATTAAATACGTCAGCCATAATTTGTTTGTCTTTTATAGTTTCTTCATTGTGATTAACGCATTAAATATCCCTTGATATTTTCCGAGACAAAGTTAATTCCTTCACAGTTTCCCACATCGCTTTATTGTTATTTAAAATTTGCGCAATTCTATTTTTATAATAGTTCATCTTAGCAGATTTAATTACATTATTTAAACGATTTCTATAAAATAGGTATCGATTTTTTAAATTAATGTCAAATCTTTCCAATAACTGGTTATACATTTTATCCCTTTCGTTGATTGAATTAATAACACCCTGCGTAATCCAACTTTTGCGTTTCCTTTCTGATTTCCTTATAGTGTAAGTGGATTTTTGTATCTCTTTTGTAAAAATATATAGAAGTTTCTCAAAACCCGATTCAATACTGTTAGCTTGATAAATTTCATTATAACTAATTTGGGTCATGCCTTCGCTAAGTTTTTTATAGTTAACTCTTCTATTTATTTTTATATCTTTTTTGGAAATCTTACTAGTTTAAAAAATAATTTGAACAAGTACCGTATAATGATCAGTTAGTTTTGTTTTTATCACAAAAGGTAATAAGTATTCATAATCGCATTTAGTTCTAATAAAAACATGGTCTAAGCAAGACCGACTATTTTCTGTCACTCTCGTAAAATCATTTACTGCAGAAACAAAATTAAATTCACACAGATTATTCAGATATTCCCCTACATGTTCACTTTGTTCATTTTCGAGTATGTTAATGTTCATATCACCCACAAACAGAAAATAGTCAGCCTTATCTAAATTGCTATTTGAAAAGTATTGTTTCAGACCTCGCACAAACTCCAAAGGCTCAGTAGAAGGTGATCTATACTCAGCCAAAATACTAATATTTTTTTGCTGAAACTGAATCTCGGCTAGAATCAATTTATTTCCATTGGCAAGAGGAATCAACTTATGTAAAAATTCAATACTATATTTCAAGTATATTATAGTACCATCATTTTGATTAATTGTTCCGTAGTTATATACAATACTGTAACCTGGTATATTAAACAAGTGTATATCCTCCAATTGTCTAGTTTCTGTTAGAATAATACATTCAGGAATTTCCGTGAGTTGTTCTAAGTAACAGCGAAATTCATTAATATTTTTGTTTATACTTCTTATGTTATTATGAAGCACTTTAAAATTTATATTTCCTCTATTGATCTTAAGAACTTCGTTACACTCAGATAATGAGTCTAAAGTTATGGTGTCAATTTCATTAGTATTAAAATCTCTAATATAAGGATCCATGATCCTAATATAAAACCAAAAGAAGTATTTAAGAAAACAAAAGGAGAGATATAATTAATTATACACAATTTTGCACATCAGAATTAACAGTATACAATACTATTTATGCCTACATCAACGACATTAATTGGAACCCTGAGTATTTCTTCTGATGGGTGGAGACAAACACATTATACATATATGAACCTCTACTTACTACTAACAAACACATGGAACTATTAATGTTTCTTATCGGACTTAGCAATCCTTTCTGAGGATCGAATTGTATCACCTGATGAACTTTTTTTGTTGGACGACTGACAACTTCAGCTATCGGTAGGGGAGCATTTTTGGAATTTTGGGTATGTCTTGTCGCGTTTTTTTGTTTTATTTCTTTGTTGCCACTACAAAGTATGTCTGAAAAAACCAGTGGTAATAGGAGTTGAGGGTACACTTGAGTTTTTCCTTTGAAGTGGGGGTGAAAGGGTACTTATATCTATCTCATTATTTGCGTCAGTCTCTTCTAAAGGAGTTTTTTTTAAATCTTCATAAGAGTATGCTTCCCCATTGACAATTAATTTAAAGTTTTTGATTTTTGCCGGAATATTCTTTTTCCTTGCATATGTCAAATGTTCTGTAAGAAGTTTACGTTCTTGGAGATCTTCAGCTGACAAAAATTATTGTTATACTTTTGTTATTGAAATTTAAGTTATTATTTTGTATATATTAACTGTTTAAGAATTATTATACATTTCATAGTAAACAATTATTTTATTTACTACAGTCAATTACATATTAAGTATATTTCATAAAATTATGCTAACTTGTAAAAACTTGCAATGTGTCAGTCAAAACACACAAGTTGATGAATTTGTAACGATTCAAAATTAGAAAGGTGGGGGTTTACCCAAAATAGAAAAAATTGACATGTGGTCTACGAGACAAAAAAAGTTTGGGGACCTCTGATTTAAATCAATATATTTCTTTAACCAAAACGTTTGTTTAAATCGAAGAACTCTATTGATCTTTTTTAATTTCAATCCATGTCTCACGTCATTTTCAAATTTCTGTAATGAACAATACAATTTCTTTTTGATACGTCAGTAACAATTTTTTCAATTTTGTATTTGATGATTTAATTGGTGGAATCATGTGTTCTGAAACTAGCGGCAAATCATTATGAATTTGATGTAGGTAAGAGGAATACCCTAAGTCCCAATCGAAAATATAACCAATATCGGCGTCATCGGGAATACTTTTTTATCCAAATTTTCCATTTCAATGTCGTTTCCTTCTAGAAATATAAATTCTCCGTATGGTAAATATTCAGACTCGCAAATCTATTAGAACACTAAGATATTCCGCCACGAATGTCTCTTTCAATAAATATAACTTTTTCAATATCTGTTAAAAGTTTCAATTGCACCTCACTCCAGGATCCAACTCATATGTTGATGAACCATGTGAAACATGTTTCACGAAAATTTTTAAATATATCTGCAAGAGGAACATCAATTTGTAAATATAAATCTGAATATTCACCTAAAGTTTTTATATTAAAATGTATTCCAAATTGACTATAGAAGTTTATTTACGAAAGTAAACTTATTTCAGAATGTTTTTCCCATGAATCAACATAATCAAATGGGAAAATTCCTTTCCGTGTTAATAAATTAAATTCTTTATCGTTTTGGCAGTGACTCTTAGTAATAAACCTTTCTGGGTTTTCCAAATACAAAGATAAAAATAAATTTTTCTTTATTAACTGGTAAGAGTTGAATAGTTCCTGTAAAATTTGTATAATATGCACTCAAGTTGTAAAATACTACAGGTATTTTGCAAAAATTTTCATAAGACTGCAATCGTGATGAGCGGCTCCCCTGTATTTTGATTAAGCGGACAATGATCACGAATTTTAATCTGATTCATAGTAAACGTTTTTTACAAATGTGTTGCTGCTTCATAATTTACTTGTTGACTAGCTGCCAAGGTTTCTATTGGCTTTACATTTTCAAATATATGATCGACAATTATTATTGGAGTTATCGGTTATGGGGTTATGGGATTATACGGTTATAGCATTAGGAAGTTTGAGGTTGAATGTATAGGATTATGAGGTTATTGTGGTTGCACGGCTCCCTTTACAGGACCGTTCTGTGTAATAGGAATTGACAGCTTGAGTTATGAGATGATTTGGGGTTATCGGTAAAACCTGACGTGATGAGATTAAATGGATTACGGATTCGGATTCGGCGACCTCGAAAACATATAGTAGACATAATCTGACCTTCAAAAAAACATTTTTATGTGTGTGACTGTGTGTGTTATTAATATTTATTTTCAAATGTAGAATTGCTAGAAGTATTCACCCAGAGTCTTTTTCACTAAAATCTCCCAATTTATTTAATAAGGCATGATTTATATTTTCTCTATAACACTAAATTAGTGTTCACATCAATAATGCGATTTTTTGTAGGAAATGTTTTCATCTCGATTGAAGTTTAATGAAATCGCAAACTAAAACTACATTTACTTTAAGCATTGATTTATTATTAACAACTAATTTAATCTTGAGTTAAAAATTTTCCGAAAGCCTTTTTTAAGAAACACAATGGATCCTTAATACTTAAATTAGCAGTAACTCCAGTAGTTTTCCACCGAAACATGAATGGACAGAGTTCCACACTAAATTTCGATTATATTTCTTAGTAGCGTTATCAATTACACTGCCTCCTACTTTTGCACCCGAGCTAGCGCCTAGCGTAGCTAGTTAAAAGAGCTAGGTTTCCTTCTAATCCAAAAGGGTTTTCAATTTCTTTGTGGTTATGAATTTTATTATTAATTGCCCTTTTCAATAAACTAATATTCCGTTTTAATATTATGTGATTTATTATTTCCTCTTTAGTTTTTAATAGCTTACGCAGCAATTTTCACAAGAACTAGAACTATGAGAAGAAATAGTTGTAGAATTTTCCATTTTAGCAAACACAGAAAACACAGAAGCACAACACTGCTCAAGTAAAAAAAATGCGTAATAAGAGCAGAATACTATCAGACAGGCGAATAAAAACTAATGAATTTGTAATGAAAATAAGCATTTTATATTCCTCAGTACTATGTGGATCAGATTTTGTATTAAAATATAACTTTGCTGATTAAGGTAATTTGATCTACTTGCTACTAAGATGTTTGGTTTGTATTTCTTTCATTCAGCACAAAGTAAATAATTTTGAGTAAGATAAAATTTCTTTATTACTAGTTAAAATATCTTCGCTGCAGCACACCGCTCTAAAGTCAACACCGCTCTAAAGTCAAGCAGCAAAAATTTATGAAATTTTTTGAAGGCGGCATTTTTCATAGCTATTTGAAGGCGATTTTGTAGAAAATATATGTCGCGTATTTTTAATAAATATATCATACCAAGGAAGCTTTATTTTACAGGGCATGCTTTTGCACCCTGATCAGCCGCCGATTCTAGTAATCTGAAACCCTGTCTGATACGTCTTCCAACTGTGCCTGTGATAAATTATAATTTTTGACGAGTTTACGATTTTAAAGAAAATAACACATCATCACATTACAAAAATTATAATGATGAACGGTTAACGTTTAAGTGATGCTGTCCGAGAGGAACTGATGGCAGACAGAACGTACATCAGAACGTTCAATTAACGCCCCCTCAAGCGCAGTAACAGAACGAAGTTATTATAGATATGTTCTCTTGTACAAAGGATGAAAGGTAAGTTTTCTTTGATTTTAAAAATTAATGCATGTATTTTTTTATTAAAGAAAAATAATATATATATATATATCTAATTCCCTACATATCTTGGGCTAAAGGAGATTGTCAGGAATCCACAATCTTTTCTTCAATCAAGAGATCCGATCCACGGAAGATCCAAGCCTCTCAGGAAACTCATACTAGTGGCACGCTTCGCAGGGGGCAAATGTATAAACATTATCATTTTACTAATTTAAAAAAGCAAAAAATATGTTTAATTCTAACTCTCTTTTATGTTGCTGAAGCCTAAAATAGAATAATGTGACTAATTAAAATTAATTAAATATTGTTGTTACAGGGGAAGAGATTGAACTATGTTGAAAACAGCCATACGTTCCCCTTCCCAGAGCCTGTCCACCGCGTCATCACAAGGCGATATGACACCTGTAGTGGCACTCTGTAACGAAATAGCGATAGAGATTCCCTTCGCTTCGCTATTTCGTACTCTGTAAATACGTTCGGTCGTTTTCGCAGCTACCCGAATATGATAGAAACAGCGATAGAGAAGAGATTTATAACGACAGCTTGAGAGGTCTTTCTATCCAAGGGACATATCATTCTGTCTCATTCTATTCCACACTTAATTTTTTTTATCTCCCTTCGATGAAAAATGAAAAGAGGTTATGTTATATTGTTGAGGTGTAATTTTATTTATTAAGAATATTTTCAGAATAATAAAGTGGAATATCGGGTTAGAAATTAATTTTTATATTTTGAAATAAATTATGTTAATTTTATTAGTTTATATAAGCATGTCGGCGCGGGCCACAAAAACTAACCCAAACCAATGGGAAGCTCTTATCAACTTTTTATTAGAGCACCCCGAGATGGTAACCAAATCGTTTGTTGGGCTGGATGCCCAGCAAAATTATAAAAGTTTGTGGGAGCAAGTAGCAACCCAACTAAATAGTATGGGTTATGGCTCAAAAACGACCGACAAATGGATAGAAGTGAGTTTTACAGCTATTACCTACACATACTCTCTGATTTCTACCTCTGTAAATTGTATTTGTAGGCTTTCAGCAAGTGGAAAAGTAAGGTGAAAGTAAAGGCACAAAATCTGAAGCTTAATATACATAGAACAGGTGGAGGAGGGCCTCTACCACCTTTATCGCATATTGAGGAAAAACTGATGGGGATAATTGGGTGCACTGTAGTAGAAGAGGATGCCACATCTGAATTAGGTTTTGTAAATATTTTAATAACTATCGGCCTATTTACATATTTTTTTTCATATTGATTTAATTTGAATATACCCATATAAATACAATTTTTAGGGAAATGATGCTGTTCGTGACCAAAACAATTAATCAGCTCAAGATCATCCTTTAATCTTTGAAAAAAATCTCCAAAGTCAATCAATAAAATGTCCTGAACTTGTTTTTATATAAAAAGGCAAAAAATTCCCAGTACATTCATTTCTCCCACGCTCTCTACATCAGCTATCATGTCGTTGGCAAATGAAGAAAATCATGTTCCTTCTGAACAAAGTGATGTTCCTTTTGATGGTAATGAGAATAAAAATCGAAAATTGGATACAATAAATAAGCTTCAGAGTAAAACCAAAGCAAGAAACGTTGGAAATAGAACCAACAGAAAGGGAGATGAAATGACCTTGTTACGAATGCTTCAAGAAAATATGGTGGTTTTAAAGGACATTAATGCAAATATTGCTAGAATAGCAGATGATCAAGAGGCAGTCTTTAAGAAAGTTAATTCTTGTCCACGTTGCTCTACAGAAAGACATATTAACAATTTTGATACTGAGGATTATTAGAAGTAGTTTGTAATTTTTTCATAAGGTAGAATTTTAGTTTTGATGTGTGATTTTTTTTAGTTAGAATATTCAGTTAAGTTTATTTAGTAATTAATTTATATCAGAATTTATGTTCCTTTTCAGTAATACCTATTATATTTTAGTTACTACATTCCACACGAGACTGTGAGAAACTTGCAGTTGCCTGGACACCTGTGTTCTGCTTGTACCACAGTCTTGTTCTAGATGTTCCATTATAGCTTACTCAGTTTTAACAGTTCTGTCATTACGCCTTCTTCCGGCACTCTCACGATTGGGTTGAATTTTACAAGATTTGCGAAGCTTTCTTTCCACCGAGGCCAATGTTTATCTATGAGGAATCGGTCGGTTTGGATATCTTTGGTGGTATAATCTTACTGCAGCGTTACTATTTTTTCTGGATTCGAAAAACACTTGCAGCATGTCGACATATTCGCCATTGGTATAAATATTGTTTGCCATAATTATTCTGACAATAAATTAATCATTTGGTACTAATTATTGGTTGACAGAAAGTGTCAATTTATTAATATGATAAATAACAATTTATTTGTTATGACATCCGCCTACTTTATTTTTACAAATTTTCGCAATTACCCCTTTAGTGAACGATGACGCATCTAATTTTTTTACTAGAAAACTATCGGTAAAAGTTGTCTCTTTATTAGTAGGATGCTCATACCAAGCTTCGTGTCTCTAGCATTCCTCCTGTTAAAGAAAAAAATTAAGATGTGAATTTCAATCCCCTCCTTTAAGAGGGTATATCGCCTCAGGGGTGTAACTTTCATATAATGTATTTTTACTTCAATCCTCTTATTTTTGGCTCTACATTCACTGGTGCAATTTTTGCTACTTCATTTAAAAACACTGTAGTTAAAATATACCTTTTTATACTCATTTATATAGTTGTTATCACTTATATGTTATTTCTAGCTAGTTATATACATATTTTATTCGCCGTTTAAAAACATATTTTTTACCGAAACCATCTATTAGTTTCATACTTTGAAAATAATATCAAAAAATTTAAACAAAATCCTTTAAAAGTTGACCTAGTAAAAGGAGAAGCTATATAAAAAACCATCAGTTTGTAAATTTCCTACAAAATTTTCTAGCGCCTAACAAAAAGCTAAAGAAAATTTTTCTTTTAACACAAGAAAACGGTTTGATCAGAGTCAAAATCGGGCAAATTATTACTCACCAGACGCCGAAACTCCTCAAACCTTCCTCAGTGGAGGAAGAACTCAACATCTGCGCTTTAAAAGAAATTAACAATAGCGCGCCCGACGCTTGGCACACGCAAGTCCAGAGTGACTTCCCGCGTTGACAATATTCCCTATTACCCAGCATAAAATCCTGATGTGGAGCACATCTGGCAACACTGGAGTAAACACGAAGGCTCCTTGAAAATTGGGTTTATCACGCCGAATCTCCCAGGTGCACTTTCGTGTGGGTTGAGAAGATACTGTGGAATTTGTTTGCGAGTTTCCAAAAATATTCTTCTCGGGCCCGCAGTAATTCCACACTTAAAAGTGTACAAATTTTTTGGGACTTGTACTACGGTATGAAACGGAAAATAAGTAGTGGAAAATAGTTATTACACGCTTGGCTGGATCCTGGAGTGACTTCGGTGGTAACGAAGTTTTGGCATCTCGATTCCCACTTTTCTTAGCATAAGTCGTGGTGGGATCGTTTGCACATGACTCGTGGCTAGAGACTTGCGGTTTAACACGCGCGCAGATATTTACTACATATAATTTTTAATAAAAATTATCAAACTACCGAAGTACAATAATACTATCAACAATACACTGCAAAATATATAGCGTAAAAACTAAAAGTGGTTCATTTATATCGATAATTTCATAGATGCAATTGGAATTGTTATTATCCTATTACCATACGTAAATTTGTTGTTTGTTTCATTGATATTTACAATTATGTTGAAGGTTTCAAAATCTGATAAATCAACCACATATTCAGCGTCATCATCTAGGTATATTGATGGGTTGTACTTTGCACTTAAAATAGACATATTTCCGGATAAAATTAAATCAGAGACATGTTGAATAGTTATAACTTTATTTACAATAAACATATTTTTCTCAGTTACATGCATTATATAAAAATGTTAAACAGAAGTGTTCATAGTTTCTTATCGCTATAAATATATTTTGTTAGTATTTTGGGAGGTCTGAGATTACTATAACTATCAAAAGTATAATATGGACCTGCTTTTCTTTACGTGCTTCGCCCAGTAAGTACCTAGGCCAGGCGAAATATTCAAAATAACTATGCCACATAGTTTTTATTATCTTTACTGATAACCCACTCCTCGGATATGTGAAATACGTAACTTTTTGGCAAATTTAAATCCATCGATATTAGTCAATGCACGACGAGATAGCTTTATGTTGAGTTTTTTTATGGTAAAGAAAACCTCATTCATTTCCTATAAGAACGCAGATGTACGTATTTTCCAAGAACAGTCCATGATCAATGTCTATCTTTTCCTCATCAATCTTTTGTGCTCTTTCAGCAGCTTTACCGCCTCTGAAGCATATAGAGGAACGAGGTGAAGAAGTTCGTCAATTTTGGAAATCAGCATTATCCGCATTTGTAATCTTTCTCATTCCTATTAATGATAGAGCTTGCTTCACTATTTCACCGAGGTTACTAGATGGTGTACCTCGAGTACCCAGTTGTAAGAGTAATTGCACAACACAAAGCTGTTGCTGCAGAAAACACGTTTTGAAATGTACGGAAATTAACGAGATGTATTTATTATTAATGGAACTAAATGACCTTATTCTAGCTAATTTGGTGAAAATAATTCCTTACGCCAAGCTTGATAAAGGTTATCGATACATTCTTCAAGTTATTAACAGGAAACTGTTAGAGATGAGACTAATACAGAAAACTATATTGGGGATAGACGCAGCTCTTCACAATTGTCAAACATATACTAGAAAGGAATTTTATAATAAGAAATTTAAAAAATTGATGAATAAGTAATATAAGTATAAAATAAATCACTTACTCCAACTTTTAGCCACATAAAAACTCTCAAAAGTTCAAATAAGGTAATTTCGTAAGAGTCAGTAAAATTCGAGAAACATTTCGGAAAGGATGTCTCAAATTGGAGCAATCATATTTTTAAAATAATAAAAGTCAATTTAACTAACGCAACAACTTACTTATTAGATCAAAATGAAGAAGAAATTCAAGGTGCCTTTTACACCGAGGAGCTGCAGAATGTCAAGTACAAGGACATCTATTTGGTTGATAAAGTACTGAAAAGAGGATATTTTTATTTAGCACGGACTTGAGAAATCACAATTCCTGGATTTATAAAAATGTATTAGTATAATATAATGTTATATATTTTTAAATAAAAGACATTTTTAACCTATATGTGTATTATTTATGTAGTATTACAAAACTCTTTTAAGAAATATTCTACGTCTGTTTTGTATCTATAGTATGATCATATTCGATGCAAAGTAATAAATCATTGCCTGTCAAGGGATCCAGTGTCATACGCTTTTAAGGGTTTTATAAATTGAATAATTAACGAAGGGACAAAGGGATCACGTCTGGCACCCTTGTTCCCACAAAAATTCCTTTATTCTCATAAACTATTTATTTTAAATGTAATTTATTATAAATCCAATTTGTTTCCTAAATTCCACATATGTACTACATTTTACCTCTGTACGCGCCACTTGTTTACTTGTTTTTTGGAGGCACTCTCTGTTTTACGACCAAGCTCGCCAGGTTAGTATTTGACGTATAACCGACCACTTCGTACACTCGATGTACCTGGGCGACTACAGATACTACCAGAACACAGTGCATATGCAGCGGTATTTCACATTTTACATTCAATTTCATTTTAAATTTGAAATGGGTCATCTTACGCCTCCTAAAAATGATGACACGATTTTTCTTTGATAAAAGACCGACAACTTTTTACTCTACTTTGCATCGAATACGATCCTACTATAAAAGTAGGTTGATGATGGAAGAAGCCGCTTTTTGAAACGGTGTCGATCCACAACATATTATTCTAGAAGCATTGTAGGTGTAAGTCCAAATTACTATTAAATGTACTTGGTTGTTGTTTTCGTTAAAAATCACCTGTTTTCCATAACCGAAACACTGAAATACGTCCGAGTACAGATTTAGAAATGCCTACACTGAAATATTTAAGACATAAAAACCATTTTTTCACTCACTTCAAGATCTTGTAGTAATTTGCAAACTGTCTATTTTTTAATATACCAATTTTACATTTGACAATTTCACATAGTTTTAGTATATTATAACTATTACTGGTTTATCTAGCAATGGAAACGGTGCGTCCCATTGTTAAAATATTTGATTCGGTATGCAGAATAACTCAAATTTAGCATGTTCATCTCCTTGCTGGAAATATGTGGATAGCGTCATTTTCAAGTATGCAGACGATATCAAACAAGAGACAATTAATCAATGAATTAAAATACTTACTGTTAAGGTTAATGATATAAGTTACGACAAGAATTAGCGCTGTCTGAGGCTTTGAACCAACGGCGGTACTTATAGGCTTAAGTGATGTGATTTTGTTTATGGATGTAGACTGGTATGATTTTATTAGCAACATTAATATTATTCCTGACAATGATAAAGAAAATATATTAAAGAAATTATTGGAATTAGACATATAATTGAATATAGGTTAGAATTTATGCAATACTTGGATTTTAAGAATTTTTAATACAATGCTATACGCTACTAATTACGATGATTGTTCCAAAGATAAATTAAACAGATGCGAACAATTATTGTTTACTAGGGTATTTAAAGTTTAATGAAAAAGTAGTTCTTAATGATACTCATCGAATTTATAATATGAGAATTGTCAAAAAAATTAACTTCATGCATTGATTATGATTACCAATACCCAGTTTAATTATATTTTTACAGTAATTCGATTTAAACTAAAATCAACATAGGAAAACTGCTGTTACACTGGAACACATACTGTACTTTCAAACATTTTTCTGGAATCACTGTTTTCCTTATTGCAGGACCATCATTGCACTCAATGTTTTTTATAAGTCTTATTCTTTGTCATAGCTGGATCATTTCGCATATAATTGAGTAATAAATCGAAACCATCTTCTAAAACTTACACACTTATTGTTAGAGACCTTAACGTTTTATGAGACATAATTGCCCACCAAGCTTTTTTTCAACAGACTCATTGATTTTTAGCGATTGATGATATAATATCTAAAGTTGAATCACCGACTCTTAGAAGTAAGACTAAAATTATAAATATGAAAATGTGTTTTATTTAAATTAATAACTTCTCTCCATCTAAAATAATTTATTAACCACAACAATACATGACTATTTAAAAATCTAAGGCACATTCTTTCTTCATTCATTTTTTCTGCTTTGGACTTTCCAGAGGGTGGAGCTCTTATAATTTTATTCTCCATAACATACAATAGGATTGTAAATTTGTAACAAATCATTATCCCAATATGTTCAAGTCGGAAGACTCTTCATTAGCTTCTGTATTTGAAACATTTTGTTCCATAGCAATAGGTTTTGACATTTTAAGGATCTGAAAAAAGATATTAGTTTAAACGAGATTAAATATTAAATTAATTGCACCACCCAAGTATTAGAACTAAAGTGAGCTGTATAATTATTGAATATATTTTGTACATAAAAGTTATGTATATAAGTAAAATAAAGTAAAAATAATATTTATATTCAGAAAATATTTCGATACTTGATGAAAGGAAATGTTAGTTTAGTTTAGCATAAAGGACAAATTAAATTTTACTTACCTACGTGTGGTAATTGTAGGATAAGTGTATGTCATTATACTTTTTTATAGTGTCGTAGAAACAAGACAAATTTAATTATTTGATTACAGAAATGCATGTGTATAGAATCTACGGTTTACATAATTATAGACTTATTTAGGACGTAGTGAGGTAAAATAATACCATCCACCCTCTGCAGTTAGAGACATTTAAACAATCACCATATATGAAAGAAATGTGAGTATATTTAGATTAATAAAAAATTCCCTTCATCAAGTAAAAACATCAGCATAACCTTAAATATGCGGTGATTTTATTTGCGCACTGTGTACATACTTCTTCTGCTTCTTTTCCTAGTGGTTGGTTCTGATAAGTACCATGACAGCGCGGCCTTATTAGGCCTATTGAGCGTCCCACTACCTAGTCCTATTCAGCAAGTAGTTTTGTCCTTTTAACAAAGTCCAAAAGCTTCCTTGCTAACACTTCTCTCAGCTCCTTGGGTTCCAAATAGGATTTGCCCGGGAGCGTCATTCTACTACCTGCAAATCCCGAGCACTCGCCTAGGATATGCAGAGAAGTTTCCTCCGCCGAGTCACATCCTCGGCAGACCGCACTATCTACAAGCTTTAGCTTATGTAGATGTTGTTTCCTAAAGTGATAGTGTCCCGTTATGAGTCCCGTCACTCTCCTGACCCGAATTTTATTCAAGCTCAACAACTCATTTACTCTTTCCTTGAAAGGATATTCCATCAACTCTATGGAATGGCTATGCCCTGGCCTTGAAGTCCAGTATTTCCTATGTTCTATCTCAGTCCATTCGCCCAGAGCCCGTCTGACGTGTACGTATTAGATTAGAACATACAGTTCCGATCTGATTTGCGGCAGTGAACTGCTCTGAAGAATAGGAAATTAGGTTTTATTTACATAAATTGATGTGTAAATAAGCGCAGAACTGTATCTTTGTATAACACAATAAATTTGAAAGTACGCTTACAGAAATTCTATGACATTTAAGGAAATGCTTCAGTTCCTAGTTAAGACATATTAAATATTATATTAATGTTGTAATTATATCCAGTGCATTCAATAGATGCATTCAATAGATTACCGTAATGCTCCAGTTTCAAGTTACATAAGTTCACGTATTAAATATCGCATACATCTGAGTTACCAAAATATATTTTTATTTCGGGCGATTAAGGGCACTTGATTATCCAATATATTTTTGAATAATTAGGATGAGCCAATGTTAAAAGAAAATTGTTAGTTGGGCATGTATCTTTAAAGGATGCCCGATCATGTAATTATGCAAATTGAACAAGGATGCCTGCAGCTTCATTACGGATGATTAAGGTCATCTGATTACCCAAATAAACTTTTAAATAATGATTATTATTACCACCGGAATGCCCTTCCAAAAAAAAAACAATTTTACTATGCCCCGATCACCTTAATTACGTAAATTGACCCAGGATACCTGCAGCTTCATTTCGGATTATTAGAACCACCTGAATACCCAAATATATTTTTAAATATTACCTGCATACCATGAGAATGGCCAACTGAAAAATTTATTTTCTTATTCGATAATCATGTTATGCAAATTGAGCTAGAATACCTATTGATTATTTACTATCTACAAAATTACGCGTGGACAAGTCAAGTCGCTGACTTTTACGGCAGAAAAGTTTCGTGAACAAACAATAAATATGTGGTTTCACTAAATTCGCCATCTGTTGGCCAAAAAAAGGCAGCATCTTCTATTGTTACCCCATCCGCCCTTTCTTACGATGTTCATTCACCGCATGCTCATAGTGTGTTCACAAGCTCGGTATAATGCACCTAAATCAAGCTTTTGTAGAAGATCTAAAAATATTCTGGTAGTTGATTCCAAAAACCATCCGGATAACCGGAGATTTGGTCTAAAGACGTAGCTGTCAGTTTTTTTCGATCAAGAAATGCCGACAATATTCCCTTTGTCGATGGATCTAAAGGACTGATCCCTTTTCACCCTCATACTCTACCTTGCATACAAATATTCAAAGTAAAGAAAATTGATTATTTGTGACTTGTTTTTTTTTGTTATTTGAAACTCAAATTAATTTTCTGTCTTTCCGACCAGTTAATTTAGATGATTATTCATTGGAATCATACTTTTGTTGCGAGCAAATCCCATTGAGGAGTTACCATATTTCCCAAAACCTTTACCAAGTGCAAATCAATTAATTTGAATGCAAAATAAAATATGTTCATATTACTTTAGTTACTGTTTACATACTTTCCAAGTAAGTAATGGGGATTTTTTTACAATTAAATATTGTTTGTTTTTAATGTATTATCTTAATAGTAAATATAAACTAATTGTAATAGTGGACGACTTTAATATTTAATTCAATCTAATATTAATCTGTGTTTTCCTCTGCACAAAGTAAAAAAACTAGTGGATTTGGCGTTAAATGGTACACTAGTCGATTGCGTGTTATGAAACAACATATTTTCCATCTAAAAAAGACAGTTTTAAAAACTAAGGTAGAACAGGACTGGTTAATTATTTATAAATTAGCTCGTAGTTTGTTTTTGTTGTTTGTTCATTTATTAACGAATTGAAACAAACAAAAAGAAGGTTACTCAAATGTGATTTTCAATTTGTTCAATAAACTGTAAATTATATACTTCTAACGTGTTAGTAAATCTAAGTCTGCCCAATCTATCATTTTATTTGAAGGATTTAATAGATTTTTTGCTAACATAATCTTCTATATGAAAAAGGCGTCCTCATTTTTTATGTCGCCTATTTTTGTTGTAGTTGTTATTGGTACTATTGCAGCTTCCAGATTCAGCGAATATGAACTATTACAATATGAACAGCAACATTTCTGCATTTCCGAATATTCTTCTTTTACTACCTTATTTAATAAGTGTATTTCAAAAGAATAGTTTAAAATAACGAAATAACGAAAGATGATATTCTAAAAAATAATAATTCTATGACGTACATAATTTCATTGCAAAAGTTTAACAAATATTGTTTATTTACAGCGATGTAAAGAAAAGCTTAATACATTAGCAATATCTGTTATGAACCAGTGGCCCGGAGTCCGTCTTTTAGTAACTGAAGGTTGGGACGAAGAAGGTTACCATACACCAGATTCGTTACATTATGAAGGAAGAGCAGTAGATATTACCACTTCAGATCGTGATAGATCTAAATACGGAATGTTAGCGAGACTAGCAGTAGAAGCAGGATTTGACTGGGTGTACTATCAAAGTAGAGCTCACATACATTGTTCAGTAAAATCAGGTAAATATGTAGTAAATATATTTTCCTTTATTAAGACATTAGGATGGTTCAATTTAATTTTGGTATATATTGTCGTCAAACGTCAAATATTATATATTTTTCATTGTCTTTTTCACCATATGTATGTTAGTACCCTTTTGAATAAAAAAAATCATCTTCAATAGTCATATTTTTTTTCAATGGTAATTAAAGTTTGGAAACTTTTTCCTCATTCAATTATTTTTTATTTTAATTTTTAATAATTTAATTTTTAAATTTAATTTTCTTAACTTGCTATTAAAAATTTTTAAGATTGACGAAAAATGGACAAATTTTATCAAGAAACTATAATATAGATTATAATAAAATTACAAGAGGTATTGAAAAGTAAAATGCTGATGCCCACAACTTTGTAGCTTTTGCTCTAATGTTAGTTATTCGTTCATTATTCTTTTATTTTTTTTGTACATTAATGGAAGGTTTTAAATATAAAATCGTATAAAAACCTGTAAATACAAACGTCCTTTAAAAAATACCAGATTATTATCAGGCTATATAAATTGTGTAGTATTAAAAAATTATGGAAATGAACTTTATAGTTATTGACATCTAAAAAAAATGGTAAACAATAATTTACGTTAGAAAGTTATTTGAAAAAATATCACACTTTTGCAACATCCTGTCATTTTCATTATCATGTAAGTTATGGATATTGCTAATTGTAGAGTTTTTGATATCTTATGTAAATTTGTTAATACAAAATTGTAAAGAAAATGTGCAAAAAATGGCACTGATAACTTTCTCGGTACAAAAGATCAGTAATGGTAACATATGAAATATTATACTGTCATACGAGTATAATGAGGAATCCAACATGTTTATTATCGTGTAACCCTTCAAATAAGCTCGGAAAATGACAAAATGAAAATTTCAAACTTCTGCATTTTTCAATTAACTTTCCCGACTAACCAAGGAATTTAATATTATTCAGGAATTCAGGAATTTAACATTAACTAAATCATGCAATTTGGCGGTTTTTGAGATAGCAACAATATTTTGGCATCTAATAATAATAATAATAATAATAATAATAATAATAATAATAATAATGATAATGATAATGATAATGATAATGATAATGATAATAATAATACTTCGATAACGATAACAATAACATTAACAATAACAATAACAATATTAATAAAATAAGATTTCTATAGTATAGTATAGTTTATTGACCACTCATATACAAAAAGTACATTTCCACTCATATAGCTAAATAATATTACAAACATTCAAGGTTAACATATAATAAGTAAAATCGTTCATAACAAATTATTAATATTACGATGAAATAAATCACACTGATCTGCTATTTGGCCATTAAATAAACAGGAGATTTTATAAGCACATTTATTCTAGCATTCCGACAGTAAAGCAGTGAATTATTTCGGAACACATATATTAAAAAGAAAGATTAAAGCCGGGGAATCAACCATGCCATGAAATAATTTAAATAAAAAAGATATAAAATTAGATTTAGCCAATTATATTATTTTTGCTTAAAAATAACGCCAAATGATGTGTAAAGGGTGACCCAGAACTGACAGTAAGTTGCTATACAGGAAAATGGAAAGAGTAAATAGGACACTGCAAGCGCATCTTTATGAAACGTCAAAATATAAGTATATATATATATATATAACTTAAATTTCCGATTACTGTTTCGGTCTTTTTAAAAAATAATTTTTAAAATTAAATTTTATTGTTGAATGATAATTACAGTGTCAGATTCTAATGCAGACTGATTTAAACGGCTATTGCCGTCCACTTGTCCAAAATTGATGACACGGCATTCCTAGGCTGTCCAGCTCATGTTAGCAATGTCGATGCTCCCATTTCCTTAACTCTTCAGGTAGTTGACTCTATATAACTCTTCCACCCTCAGAATGAAGCATCCCCTGGGAGGCTGATTTTATTTTCTTCTTTGCCTTTGTCTTGATTTATTTTCTTTGCCCTTATTCTTCTTTGTTGCCCTTTTGTTCTTCCATCTTATGCAGATGTATACAGCAGTGCTTGCTAGTAAAATATACAGGATGATGGTCCAAAGACTTGGCAAGTGATATTTGTGAATTTTTTCTTCATTTTCGATCGGCATCATAGGATCGGTAGGTAACTCTTTAAGATTTAGTGTATTTAGTTTCACTTTAAATTTGGGACGAGTATGAACTTTTGACTGAAGATGAACTATATTAACTATGAGTGGTTTACCATAACTTGTTTCTTGAAAATTTAATTTTCGTCCTTTGAATACTAAGTTACAGGAGTCTTTCTTAATTAGGTAGATACCTGTGAGTGATATAGTTTCAATCGATTTTTGACATTGGGCTTCGATTTTCTCTTCTTTTGGAAATACAGCCAAATATTGGTTAATTTCGGGTACAGTTTCGATGTGATTTTCATCGATTTTTAATCGAATGAAACGGCAACCGCTAGAGTTTTGATTTAAGAGAATATTTTCTTCACAGGGTGTTCTGTAATTGGCTTGTAGACTGTTCGGACAGTGATACCATTTACCTTGGGTACACATGTCGGATAGAGGTTTAATTGTGCCTTCATTTTTGGCTTTTAAAACAAGTTTCGTGTTTGGAATTATCGTTAAGTATTCTGATTCATGCCTTGTTGGTATAGATAGCATATTAAATAAGTCATATTCTTTTTCAAAATAGATAGGGATTGATAAGAAATATGTTATTCGATTTGGGTCTATTTTGCAATGAATTTTTAAGAGAGACTCAAAATTTAAAATATTTTCATATTTGACTTCAAAAGGCAAGGTGGTACCATAATGAAATTCGATTTTCTGGATTTCTAGAAATAAGTCGCTAGATTTAATTATACTTGGATGCGATACATTTAATCTGCAGAATGTTATTGAATTTTCGATATCCTGCAAGGCATTGAGAATAGTATTATAAAGTATGTTTAACTGATTGAATATATCCTTTGCAAAAAGAATATCTTGATGTGTAGCACCGTTTTCAATGAATACAATTGCATAATTTTTGCTTTTAAAAATTCTTCATTATGTTGAACATCTTGAATAGTTTTATTGAAATTACTTATGATTTGATGATTTACAGAATACTGATATTTTAATTGATTTTGTAAATTTTTTCGTTAGTTTGAACGTGATTTAGAATATTATAAATTTTTTTGAGTTTGTGACTTTTTTGGTCTTTTAATGTCTGACAAATGTATTTTTTCACGGGTGTTACCATGTGTTTTTTCTATTTTTGCGGTTTTTCGGTCTGGATTGACAGTGGATACAGTTTGTTTTTTGTACTTGTTACACGTCTTACTGTGTTTTTGTTTGTTTTTGACAAAAACTTTCTCGGGAATTTCGGGAAGTTTTTCACGATTTTCATTTGCTTTTTGTATAATTTTTTCTTTTTTCTTTTGTATGTTTTCATTTAAATTTTGATATAAAAGTTTAACTTTTTCCTTATGTTTTTCTACATAATTATTGACTAGTTGGTTTTCAATGTTTATATTAAATGGTGAATTCGTATCTAAATGACCGGTTACAATTTCATATGGTTTCATGTTAGTTATAGAATGGATTGTGTTATTATAGCCTAATAATGCATAATTTACTTTAATCTCTATGGGGTCGTCTTTATATTCGTTTTGATTATTAAGTAACCGAATATTTTCTATCAGTGTAGAATGAAAACGTTCGAGTAACCCGTTTGATTCTGGGTGTTGTGAACTTACGAAATGAATTTCAACTTTGTGAGTTTTAAGTAGTTCTTGGACTACCGAGTTTCTAATTTCTAACCCGTTATCCGAAATTATTT
>NW_019417860.1:44421-45862 GCF_000390285.2 Anoplophora glabripennis
TTTTAAAGAATTTTTGGGCAATTTCGGGTTTTATAAAAGATTTTGTGCTTCCTGTGTCAATTAATGCTTTTAGGTTATATTCGGGAAAATTAATAAATGGAAGCTTACTTTCATTATAATTCATGTTCATTAATTCAAAAATTGGTAATCTTGGTCGCTTAATTCTACAATTTCGTTTTCCGAGGCTATCTCCTGAAAAAACTCATTTTGAGAATTTTCGGCGTTTTCGTCATAACAGTTTTCATCAGGCATTTCGATTGACGGTTGGTCATCTATATTATACAATTCCTCTACTATATAGTTAGGTCGAGTTTTATTGTTATTTGCGAAATGATTTTGGTTAGGTCGATAACCACGATTTTGGATTTGCAAATTCTGTCCAGGTTTGTACGTATCTGTTCTCGAAATACTCATTGCTGTTGGTTTTGGTTGATTCTTTGATAAACCGGGTTTAAAAGCATTTTGGTTGGTGGAAGAACCTAATCTGTAATTATTTTGAATATGTGAAGGACCGGCATCTTGGCTGGAGTGCATTGGTCTTTGTGCAAATTGAGGATTGTGAGGGAAATTTGTTAATTGCAGTTGATGTTGATTATTAGGTCTAAATAATTTATTTTGAAAATTCATTTTATTTAGATTCGAATTTTTGTTAATAATTTTTGGTTTAGCTACTCTGGTATGAGTGCTTTCTAACTGAAAGTCGTTTGTTAGCATATTTAATGCACTATTTAAATCTGCGGGATTTTTGGTTCGCATCAAAGAGCCTAATGGATCCTTGAGACCTCTTAATAAAACTCTTAATGCTAAATTTCTGTGATAATTAACTAAAATTACACTTTCCGCGCCTTGACTGTGTGTCGCGATATATGAGGTTTGTAAATTCAATAACTGTTGTATTCGCGTGTAAAATTCAAATGGAGATTCGTTCTCCTGTTTGCATTCTGTCATCTCAATGTTAAGCGTATAAATATCCCTTTTATCAGCGTAAGCATTGAGAAGTGCTAGTTTTAAGTCATTCCAATTACTTATTATACAAGACGAAATATTTATAGCAGCTTCGCCTTTAATTTTTGCTAAGATGCTAGACATCAAATATTCATTTTGAAAGTCTGTTTGATCAGCAGTGCTGTAAAATTTTTTTACTAATTTTTCACTTATTTCTATAAACCTTGGTAAAAGTTCGGTTTGTCCGTTAAATTCTGGTATCATATTTAGATACTCTTGTTTTAGAACAGGTAATACATTTGTACCAGGTTCAGTCATGTTTGTTGAATTATTTTGACTGTTAAAATTAAAATTTGTTAATTGGAACCTAAGACGATTTAGTGTGGGTGAGAATGAATCAGAATCTTCGGAGTTTTCTGAATTATATTCAAGTTGACCTCTATAAGACATTCGTGTACTTACAGTAACAGCATCCGGATATCCATGTAGTTTTTGG
>NW_019417860.1:46478-52566 GCF_000390285.2 Anoplophora glabripennis
TATATATAAGTATTTGACTTCTATGTTAATGTTTGTAGTTATATCGGCCTAAAGGCTGTGATGTCAACGAAATTATTTTTTCTAATTTCACATATACAGGGTGTCCTACTAAGGTCGGCGAGGTACGATATTAGGCAAAGTATAGGTCCTAGAGCTTCGGAATTTTTTTTCCAAAAATCGGCCAAGACAAATCGCTAGAAATAGTTTTCAAGTTCATAGCTCGGCTGCTAAGAGGCACAATGTCTGATCAGAAAAATGCATTTTTTTAAGGATTGGCTCATCAAAAGCCCGTAATGTTATACGTCAAACTGGACAAGTGCATCGAATTCCAACACCCAGAAGGAATGTTAGAAACGAAAGCAACATTATAAACGTTCTTGCCTACGTCCACGTTAGTCCTCATATGAATACAAGACGAATATCCTTTTACTTAGGCATAAGTAAAACATTAGCATAGAATTTTAATAAATCATAACCTGCATCTCTATCACATTGAGTAGTGGAGTAATGGAGGAGTTAACTTACACAATATGCATTACCTCCATTGGATGCGAGAAGTCGATCATCAAAATCGGTGGAGTATTAATCTGTGGTGTGGCATTTTGGACGGTGAGATTATCGGACCCTATTTTATTGATGTACATTTAAATGGCGATATCTATTTGGATTTTTTGACAAACCAATTATCAACCATGTGTTTTCAGCATGCACACTTTTTTCGGAGAGTTTGTGATTTTTTGGATGAAAGGTTTCCCAACTGTTGGATCAGACGAGGACGTCTTTTCCATGGCCGCCTAGGTCCCCGGATCTTACCGTTACTGATTTTTTATTTGTGGGGAAAAAATAAAGATATTGGTTTCAAACTCTCCCTACCACTGCGGAAATTATGCGACAAAGCATACGAGGTGCTATTGTCGCCATTTCAAGAGCAGAAATCGAATCTGCAGTGCTAAGCACGCAGCGAAGGTTAAATCCCTGCATTGAAAATAATGGCATTTCGAGCATTTATAAATATCTTTACTTTTGTTAAAATTTAATTGTTCTTTCGTTACATAATATCAATATCTGTTTGTTATTGTTTTTGTTAATATTATTTTCAAGATATTGACTCACGCTTGGTTTAGGCACATATTACTAACGTTTAGGTAGGTTCTTTTATAAATGCATTTTGTTTTGGTAATTAAATGTCTTTTCGTCAGCGTCGTGTTCTCCAATTTATTATCATTCTCATCACTAATTTGTGAATAATCTGACAAAAAAGATATCGAACCCTTTTTGGCGTTAAAATGTAGCTATTTTTTTACTCTTTAACTAACCTATAAAAAGTTTTATCCTGCTATTTCACTTTTTTAAGGAAAGGTGAAACAACATAAACTTGGATAAATAGCGCCAATAAATAAGTAAATATGCTATACCATTTAAACAACACTGTCGATAGAAATTTCAAACTTATGTATTCATTTCTGTAAAGACAAACTATAGCATTGCATTTAAAATTTTTGAGAAAAATCCATAAAACGGCATTCTTTTGAAATAACGAATATGAATAATCTATAGATTTCCATATTGAAGTAAATAACGTTACGCATTCACCACGAGATAAAGCGTACTTTACATATAAATACTTTTATAAGATAAAGTATCTTAAGGGTAGATGGATTATGGGAGTTAATTGGGCCAAATATATGAATATATTGCACTTAAATATCTATTATGTTCCAAAATCGTATATCTAATTACTGTTCGGTCCCGAGAAATGTTTCATTTTGGGGGACTTTGCTTCTCGGTATCTCGAAAACTATTTTTGGACTTTATGCCCATTGACACTTTTGATCAGGAGGATATCAGTACAAAATACCAAAAATCCAAACAAATCCACCGGTACCTGAAGTATATAAGGTTTGTGCGGGGTCCTTTAAATAAAATTTGTTTATAGTTTAGCATTACTTATTTCACTATTGAACAATTAAATTAATGTAACACACTTGATCGAACCAATGTTTTTCTCCTATAATTTTGGTTCCAAGAATTCCTATCCGTTTACTGTTTGAAATGCGGTTTTTATGTGTCATTTAAAATGAATATTTCTATTAAAAAATCCATTGTTACAAAGTTAGACTCTGATCTGATCAGAGAATTCAGAGAATTCTTCTGTATTAAAAGGATCTTCCGTCGTTCTTGTAACCACCCACAGACACTTAATCTCCTCGTTTTATCTTCCTGCCTTAAGTGATGCACTTTTTTCGCTTTATAATATTTGAAACCATTTTTCCGTAATATCCTTCTTCCACTGTCCTTCTTTACATTGCAGTTTACTTTAATTTCTCTCAAAAATGTATCACTATTTTGGTCAGTTTTCCTATTTACGTAATTTAAAATTATGTTATGTATTAATAACATTAGCTGATTTTATTGTTCTGTACTTCTTAAAAGATCCATAGCTTCGAAGGGCATTTGGGAATCTATTTCTATATTCCGGCAGTGCTTGAATAGAATTGAAACAACACAAACATATAGGTACTTCTCAATTTTCAATATTTAAAAATACTTGTTTAAAATTGTGGTTTTTCAAATCACAATCAACTGTAACAATTTTCAAATCAACAGTTACATATAAATTATGACATTATTGAGGTAACATATTTGTTTTTCATATCTTACTACATTTAGCGTAAGCTACTTTGTCTATACAAGAAAATGTTGAAGGCTTAATTCTCGCTAATAATAATGTGATAAGAAAATCTGTATTTTGCTTAAAAGGTGTACATTATATTTATTACATTTTTTGTAGTTAGCGCGTTTATAATAATTGCTATATTAACTTTAACAACACGAAAAGATAAAGGCGACATGTAGTATACTGCATGAAAGAGGGAAAAACAAGCAGTTTTTTGTGGCACTGCGATGAGAATGTTTTTTATATCCACGTAGGTGGCGCTGCAAATTACATACGATACTTCAAACATCTGTTTATTACAATGAGTTTTCTATCTCGTAATATAAAAAAGTTAGATAGCCCTAAAATTTCGGACTTCTTATTTTTTATGATTACTTATAAAGGTGGCCAAGGATCTCTTTGTGACGTGCGTCGACGTGATCCGTAGGAGTGAATCACTTATAGTAGACAGCCTGAGGTGTCCCATTTTAATGTACCAGGCAGCATAATTCTTTTAATTCGACTTGTATAAAAAAATATTTCGATCAGGTTTCGAGGGGGTCAAATTATGGTGGCCTTGAAGTCAATTATTAAATTCATTTCAAGGTCAACCTTGATTGTTTAAATGGAAATTCATATTTTTTATTGCAGATTCGTATTCTGCGGGGAAAAATACGTAACCTCTGTAATAAATTTTTTTGTTGAAAATGCTTCTTTCGCTAGAGTGCGCTATACTTTTACCGTTCCATTTTAATTATCAGAATATCTCAAGAAATAAGCAGGATGGTGAAAAATATTTCCAACAAAAATTGTCAGGTTTCTGGGGGATCAAATTACTGTGACCTTGAAATTAATTTAATTTAATAATATAATATAATAATAATTTATATAGAAATCTTTTTCATTTTGTGACTATCAAAATCCTGACAAGATACCGTTTTGAATATTTCTATAGCGAATGTTGCAATACAATTGACCCAGGTCAGAATCTCAGAAGGCCAAAAATTTGCCCATTCTTTTTAATTTTCTGCCTCATTCACTAAAGTCTTCTGATGAAAAATTTTATAATATAGCTTATAGAAACTTTATGTCATGAATGTTCCAGATTGGCACAGATCAGAATCGCTAATGCGACGATTGCCCGGTTATTGTTTAGTTCGTAAGGACCATCCTACTTTGGGGGAAGGAATTTTTACAAGAATAATGAATTTCATTGTCTCTGTCATTTATAATTATAATAAATGTAACTTCTCCTGTCATGAATTTGTTGATCTCGTTAATTATTTTATATTGTTGAATGAACAGAATTTTCTTATTTTAGGTGATCTTAGTATTGATTTGATAGCTTTTTCTAATGACTCTGTTAGGTTACTTTGACATTTGAGGAGTTATAGTGCAAACAAATTATTAATGGCCCTACTAGAATTACCCCAATTTCAGCCACGTTGGTTGACCATATTATTCTTAATGACACACTTCCAGTTATTGAATCTGGCGTTAGTGATAAATGTTTCGCTGATCATAATTTAATATACTGCGCATTGGATTTTTCAATAGAAAAACGTAAAACACTCAAATCATTATAGATCCTTTGCAAATTTTGTTTCAAATTTTAAGGAAGACCTAAATTCTATCGACTGGACCTCTTTATACTAGAATGCTAACATTAATTTTAAGGTTCATTATTTTAATTCTTCCATTATTGAGCTGTTTGATAAGCATGCGCCTCTTGTAACTATTGAGTTTTAATCGTATAAAAAACGTCAGCCTTAGTTTACTTATACATTATTGCAAATGAAAAAGCTTACAATAAATGCCTTAAATCGTTATAAATCATTGAGAAATGAAGCCAGTCGAAGATTTTATTGTGATTTGAGAAATCAGTATGATAATGCTATAGACCAAGAGAAATCTATCTTTTATCATCAGCGCTTCAGTCTTGTAAAGCATGGTGCTAAAATGCTCTGGAGGGAACTGAATATTGGTGCTATGTCAAAAAATATTATGGATCCAGATGCTATTAATGATTATTTTTTAGACTCCAACCCTAATACTACTGCTCTTGAATATTTACCTCTTTCTGTTAATGAAATTGAAAGTTAGATTTATAAACAAAAACCGCATAATACTGGGTTTAATGGTTTTTCTGGGAATATGTTACAAATATGTACGCCTGTGATTGCTTTTCCTCTTACAAATATAATTAATTACTCTTTTAAAACTGGAGTTGTTCCGTATCAATGGAAAGCATCAATTGTTACCCCTATTCCTAAGAAATCGCACGCTAAAGATTTTGCAGATTTACGACTTATTAGTTTGTTGTCAGTTTTCCTTAAAATAGCGGAACGAGTTATTTATAATCAGCTCAACCATCATTCACTTCATTTCTAATAATGTTCTATCTTCTAACCAATTAGGATTTCGTAAAAATTTTAGTACAGAAACGGTACTTGCGGCTGTGGTTGATGATGTTTTACGGGCTATCGACTCTTCTAGAGTATTAAGCCTCACGCTTTTAGATAATTTTGTCAAAATCTCAATAGATTTTAGCTGCCTATTGGCCAAACTATTTTTCTATGGAATTCATAACAAATTTCATGATTGGTTTGATTCCATATATTAAAGACAGAATGCAACTTACTAAAATTAAAACTGAAAACGGTCCTTTATTTTCTGAACCTAGAATAATAAAATCTGGAGTGCCACAAGGCTCTGTCCTGGGGCTTTTACTTTTTCGAGAATAAACAAAGTGCTGTTGATCTTATTAATTATGATTTGCATCGGATTAAGGAGTTACGGGATAAAAATGCTCTAATACTTAACCCAAATAAATGTAAAAACCTGGTTATTGGTACTTATCAAAAAACTAGACAGTTGGATGATTTTGCTGTTTATATTTCCTTTGGAAAATTATAGTTCAGTAAAGAATTTGGGTCTTGTATTTGAAAATGACCTGAAATGCTCACACCATGTTAGTGAGTTATGTAAGAAGGCGTGCATCTCCTTTAAGCAAATCAATATATATTAAAATCTTATAGCTCCGTCTGCGTCGCACGATCGGCCCGAAAAAGCGCCGATTTCCAGACTCAAAGGCTTTGCGGGGAAGCCGCGCAGCGGCGACCCGCGGGGGGCGAAGCCCCCCGCCTGCCTTCCTCCGTCCGAACGGCGTATTTTGATGCCGATTTTTTGTCGTCTTCGAGGTGAATTTTGAGTTTTCCTCGGGCTCTGCGAGGGGCGCGGCCCAATTTTTGTGTGAACGGCGATAGTCCGACACGCCCACCCGCAGAAATCAGACGGTCGCCGATCGCCTGGAATCGCGCGCGTTTACGGCTTTTTTATTTTTTATTTCCCCCCTTTTCTACGATATTTCATTTAAAACCGTGCCGAAGATACTCATATTTATCGACCGGATGCCTTCTTAAATGAAATATC
>NW_019417860.1:58208-61839 GCF_000390285.2 Anoplophora glabripennis
TATACAGGGTAGGAAAGTACCGACGGTCTATCTGAAGTTACATGAGAGCGATAAAGTAAGCCATAGAAATCCATGCGATAGAGAAGGATGGCTATAATGAAGGCGTCTCATAGTCACCGCCCGTTTCGCCCTTCCACAAATAAGATCCACTTCTTATTTGTGGAAGGGCGAAATGGACGGTGACTATTAGACGCCTTCACTATACCCATCCTTGTCTATCACATGGATTTCTATGGCTTACTTTATCGCTGTCACGTAACTTCAGATAGACCATCGGTACTTTCCTACCCTGTATACCCTTTCTTCATCATGTTACTGCTTTTATAAGACAGTTTGGTAAATTAAGACTCAGTGAAAGACGCTATGTTCATTTTTGTGTTTTTGTAAATAATATACTGTGTAATACAACTCCTAATATATTTTGTGTTTCATAGCATTGGCTAAATTATGATAGTATAAATACAATTAAATTAAATAATTTCAATTTGGTTACTTCTTATTGGAGAACTGGTCTAATCAGTTGATGTTAGCAGATTTTGTGTTGCTGCATGCTGAATATTTTGTGCAGCTGAAATTAAGTCGGCAAAATGTGTAATAATTTATATTTATAGATCATCAACAAATGGAGATTTTATGATATTCCGTGAAAAAATCATATACTTGATAGAGTTTTTATTAAGCAGGTATAAATACCTGCTCTTGGGTGATATTAGTGTGAATTAATGCTAAAGACATGCGCCACATATCTAGTTAATATGTACGGCATCATGTCGCCACGCCCACCAGAGTTACTGTGAACTCTAGCTCTTGTATTGATAATATTTTATCTAATATATGTGCCGATAATTTGTTAACAGGTGTCTGTGATCCTCTTATTGCTGACCATTCTGCTGTGTATGCTTTTGTTGAAATAGAACATAATAAACCTACTACTTATGGGTATGTTATTAAAAGAGTTTTTAATAAGCGTAATATGGATAAATGTGTAAATAATGTTGCAAAAATTGATTGGTTTGGGTTTAACGATGCCATGTTAAGTGTCAATCTTTTCGGACTTATTAATACATCAACTATGTGACCAACGTGATATTTGTTTTCCATTAAAGCTTTTTACAAATAAATCTAAGGGCTTAGATTGGTTCAATGATAGGCTTCGTGACATGAGATCCCAATTACGTGATGCTAAGCGTAAATTTAATTTGTCTAAATTTTCTTCTGATTGGGTTATTTTTACTAATAAACGCAAAGATTACAGACGCGCTTTGAAAGAAGAAAAGTATAATTATTATGCCAGTACAATTTTATCTTCTAGCAATAAAAGTAAGACCGTATGGGATTTAATTAGACGAGACATACCTGCTAAAAAAGTTGAAGTCCGAACTGTTATAACATCTCAGCAGTTTAATGATTTCTTTGTTACAGTTTCAGGAGTGCGCATATTGATACTATTTGTTCAAAACTTTATTCACTAAATTTTGTTATGAGACAACTCAGATCGTGCCTAGATAATGCTACTATGAAGATTGTCTGCTATGCGCTCCTGCACAGTGCGATGTCATATGCGTTTATTCTTTGGGGCAATGCACCAAAGTCATATAAAGTGTTTCACTTACAGAAGGCAGCTGTGAGGATCATAGACAAAGCCCACTATGGAATGTCCTGTAAACCCATTTTAAAGAAATATCAAATCTTACCAATGCCCTGTGTATATATGCAAAGAACAGCTGGTCATAGATACTATAATAAGTGAAGAAGCGAAGCAACGGAAAAGGGATCTAATGTCGCATACATATGTCGCAAAAAAGCATTTGAAGTGTACCCACACCCTTTTGATTAAAATGCTTAAAATATATAAAATAAATCCATCCTTAATTTCATGCCGCAATGGAAAACATGCATATATTTACAATCTGGATAGGGATAAACTAACGTCGGGAACATTAATATCAAAAAGGGGTATCTTTCAAGGTGATGCCTTGAGCGCACTTTGGTACTGCATCACACTGGCACCTTTATCAAAAATGTTAAATAAACGGAAAGTAGGGTACACACTTAATAATGGGCAACAGATAGACCACCTGGCATTTATGGATGAAATCAAACTTATTTCCGCATCAAAGCAAGGACTGAACGAACTATTGAAAACTATTCTAAAATACAGTGAAGACACTAGAATGGAGTTCGGTCTTGACAAATGTAAAATTAGTGCGATGCGTAAGGGAGTATGGGAAAACCACCTCGGATTCTATCTTCAACCTGATAAAACGATAAAGGCCATGGACAGAGAAGACACATATCAATATCTAGGACTGGATCAAGCGAGAGGAATGAAACATAAAGAAATGGAAGAGATTTTGAAAAAGAGGCTAATGAACAGGGTGAAGATGATTATAAAAACACAGCTCTCGGGTAGGAATAAAGTAACAGCCATTAACACATACGCTATACCAAACATCGCCTATAGTTTCGGAATAATTAAATGGTCTGACACCGACATTCAAGAAGCCAACAGAGCTGTGAGAGTCCTATTCACAAAGTATAGAACCAGACATCCAAAGAGCTCCGTAGAACGATTCTACCTTACGCGATCAAAAGGAGGACGAGGAATAATAGACTTAAAAGAAGCCCAACAACAAGTTGACAGTCTTAGAAAATTCTTTTATGAAAAGAGTGAGATATCCAATTACCACCGCAATATAGTTAGAGATGACAGGAATTTCACTCCTTTAAAATTAGCAGATAGAGAATATAAGCCTCTACAAGAAATCATTCCCATACGACTAAAGATGGAAACAGTGGAAAGCCAAGGAGTTACATGGACGATACCTAGCAATTCTAGATAAAGACCAAATCGATGCTGTAGGTTCAAGTGCATGGCTGGAAAATGGAGATTTGTTTGCTGAGGCAGAAGGATTTATAATGGGAATTCAAGATTAAGTAATACCCACTCTGAATTACCGCAGATTCATAATGCAGGACCAGTCTGTAACTAATAATAAATGCCGACTTTGCAATAATAAGCCAGAGACGATAGGGCAAATTATATCGGGATGAAAGTAATACATCAAGAACTATGTAAGAATACGAACCTTCTGACTGAACACCACATATACTACAATTACAAGGCAGAACCAGTAATAGAAAATGAGACACATAAGATATACTGGGATAGGACAATACAAACAGACCACACACTAGAGCATAATAGATCACATATTAAGTTACAGGATAAGGCAAACAAAATTATTTACTTAATAGATATAGCTGTACCCGCTGCTCATAACATTCCAGACACACAGGTAGAAAAAATTCTCAAGTATATCCCACTGGCTGCAGAGATTAAGCAGATCTGGAACCAAGAAAAAGTAGTTGTGATACCAATAGTAATAGGGACCACGGGAGAGATACCAAATAAATTACATGATAATCTGGAGAAATTATACTTCCCACCGAAACTTTACCTCCTATTACAAAAGTTAGCTATAATGGGGACGTGTCATATAGCCCGGAAGGCTCTGAATGTAGGGACCTAAAACAGAAAATTAAATCAGACACTTGCAGTAAATGCCGTGCTGAAGATACTTACCTGAAATTGCAGAGAAAGAACAAATAAAAATAATAATAATAATAA
>NW_019417860.1:62092-67572 GCF_000390285.2 Anoplophora glabripennis
AAAAAAGTCAAGAGATTGACGGAAGAGAGGTGAAAAATCAGGAGCCTGGAGGAATCAGCTGCTGTGTAGCTTCTCCAGGAGATTGCTGACAATCGAGATCCTCCGGGAAAGCTTAAGAGGTGGTCACTGCGGAGTTCACAGTATTCCCCTCGTCGCCAGCCCGCTGTGCCCTAGATACTGCCTGCAGAACAGGATTTAAGGCCCTAAGGTCAGCTATCTGTTGCTGTGTCAATACCGAATTTCCCATTCCCGTTTGGAGACGCTGAGCGCCACCGCAGGGTTAGTAGATTTAGTCGTTTATAAGACGTCCAGCTATTGATGTCATATGTCATTGGTGTTAACTAATAAATATTATAGTCTGTTACGTATCAGTTTTTTCTGTGCCCACACCCCATTTATTGATAATTATTGTAAACCTGAACTAAAAGGGGGAGTACAATTGGCGCCCAACGTGGGGCTTGATAAAAGTTTCTTTGTTTAACTTTCATTTATTGCCGTGGCCAGGAAAAACTGATAGGTTGTAAAGCTGTTTTGTTAAGAATTAATATTTAGCATTGAGCAAATATTTTTCAAATTTAACTAAATAATAAGTATACCGCAATGGATATGAACAAAAATAAAGATAAGCAGTCTGTACAGGACTTTGAGGAAGTGATAGAGGAAACCCCTTTATCTGATATTGCTATATTAAACAATACGTTAGCTTCGCTAGCTGGACTCATGCAGAATATTAATTCTAATTTAAATCTTAATAAGGAATTAATGGAAAAAATTGACAATAAGTTAAGTACCGGGATGTTACCTGAAAGCTCTACTACTATTAGTACCAGCACTAATGTAAACAATTCTGATTGTAGACAAAATATACCAGGTGCCTCTCAACCAATTCCACGGAGTGTGTCGGAAAAGACGGACAGGGTTTATATTTCGGCGTGGAAAGACTTGGGGGGCAACAATATTAGTTTTTTACCGGGTGGTACGGTTCATCCAGTGACGTTTATAAAGAAAATAAAAGTTATGTTTGAAGACGCGGAAGTACCGCTAAATAAAAGGGTAAACTTAGCAATAAATGCATTAAAAGGTTCTTCTCAAAATTGGGCTCAAATGAAGGAGGATACTTTCCTGTCCTTTGAGGTTTTCGAGAGAAAATTTTTAGATCGTTACTGGGGAACTTCCCAGGAACGCGAACTTCACCAAAAAACTAAGTTTGGTACGTATCAGGGTGGTTCAAAAGCGGATTATTTTTTAAAAATGATAGCTGAATCAAAATACTTATCTATGCAAATTTCAGAGATGGAAATTGTAAAAATGGTCGTGTCTCATTTTAGTACCGAAATTAGAAGGGGCGTTATCTGCGCTGGGCTAGTCAGAGCGGATGAAGTCGAGGCATACCTTCGCGAGGTAGATGAATTATCGTTGAGCGAAGTTACTAGGATTAATGGCGCTACGCAGGATAATAGATCAGATCGCAATCCGGACCGCACTTGGCGTTATAATAATAATAATCGGAATACGGTAAATTCAGACAGACAACCGCGTCGAGGAGAGTTAGGTCATGTTAGAGAGGAGCCTAGCCGAAGGCAAAGTGATAGAAGAGATGACCAAGCCGCAGTAGCAGTAATTCTCGATAATTATGAGGGTCTTTTAGAGGAAGAGTCGCACGATGTAAAACAGTTGGCTGTTGCACCAACCATTGAAATTAAGGTGGAATCAGTTGTAGTTAGAGCGCTGGTAGATTTGGGTAGTCAACTAACTTGCATTTCACGAAATTTCTTTAATAAATTAAAACAAATTAACGTACATTTACCTATATTGCCGGCATCGTGTTCAATACTGACCGGAGCGTTAGGCGACAAAAGCCAAAAAGTACGAGAGCAGGTGTATCTGCAGTTCACAATAAATAACTTGTCGGTTGATTACACGTGTATTATTGTACCAAAATTAGTACGCGATATAATACTCGGATGTGACTGGATGCAGAATTTTTCAGTCAACATAAATTTCAAAACCCAAGAGGTTTCAGGATGTTTTCAAGGTGATACCGAAACAATTAAATTTATAGCAGAACCAGCTCTGTTAACATCGGTGATAATTAGTGAATTAAATGCTGAGGAAGGTAGGTTCCAAAATAAGATAACTGACAATTATTCGCAGGAGCAAATATTAGAGGTCGCATCGTGTGCCGAATGTTTCAATGACATTTATAAAGGGAAACTAGGGGATTTACTTAAACAATATCAACATGTGTTTTCAAATAGACCTGGTAGAACCGACATTTACACGCACGAGATCATATTACATGACTATACACCATTTCATATCAAATCTTATCCGGTACCGTTGGTTTATCGTGAAGAGGTTAAGCGACAGTTACATGAAATGAAACAGTGGGGCATAATAGAAGAGCGCAGCACTGAATATGTTAGTCCATTGGTCGTGGTCGCGAAGAAAGATAAATCGGTTCGCGTATGTATTGATGCGCGATACCTAAACAACCGCATGGTAAAAGATCATGTAACTCCACCAAATCCGAACGAATTATTACATGAATTCAGAGCAATCAGGTATTGAGTGTCATGGACTTGACTGCTAGTTACTGGCAGATTCCAATTAAAGCAGCTCATCAGAAGTATGCCGGTTTTGCGTTTGAAGGCAAGACGTATGTGTTTAAAGTTCTTCCGTTTGGCTTCGCGACGTCGGTAGGCAGCTTCATTGTCGGATTGAGTAAAATCTTAGGGCCAGATGTTGATAAATTCGTCGTACCTTACGTAAATGACATAGTCATTCATTCGGAAAGTCCAGATGTGCATTTAGAACATTTACAAATTATTCTCGAGAGGTTCAGTAAAGCTAACATTACGGTGAAATTAAAAAAATCACGATTTGCCTGTCAATCGATAAAATTTTTGGGACATATAATAACATCGGTTGGGATTGAAATGGATCCTGAGCGAGTGAGAGCTATCCAAGCTCTTCCATCTCCAAAGAGTTTAAAACATCTTCGTTCGTTCTTGGGACTTGTCAATTATGACCGTCGTTTCTGTGAGCGATTTTCCGAGTTAACGTTACCTCTTACAAGCCTTTTAAAAAAAGGACAACCGTGGAAGTGGGGGGTCGAAGAGCAATTACGCATCCGGATCCGAAGCATAGATTTTTTATACAAGCAGATGCGTCGGGCTTCGCCGTGGGAGCGTGTCTTTTTCAAAAGGAAAGCGAAACGGGCGATAGAAAAGTCATTGCGTATTATAGCCGATCTTTACTGCCTGCGGAAATTCGGTACAGTGTAGCCGAGAAAGAGGCATTAGCCATTGTAACAGCACTACGGCAATGGAGAGTTTTTGTGATCGGTAGACCACTTACGATCGTAAGTGATCATAAAGCTTTATCATTTATAAATAATTGCAGGTTATTAAATGGGAGACTTACTCGATGGATCTTATACTTGCAGAAATTTGATTTCCAAATCGAATATTGCAAAGGTAGTGAAAACGTGGTAGCTGACACTTTGTCGAGGTATCCGTGTCAGTTACTAAAATCTAATGCTGAGACCCCAGAACTATCCGATGTAGAACTAAATTCGATAGCAATAGACGTCCGTAGCATTCGGAATCAATTTAAGAAAATCTCTAGTCTTCAAGATGCTGATGAATTCTGTTCAAAAATCAAAACTGAGTTAGAATCAGCTAATGGGTTGCCTAACTTTAAGAAATGGTATGTTTTATATCAAAACAATGTGATCCGGAAAGGGTCAGTGGAATGCCCGGGGTACAAGGTTGTATTACCCAAATCAATGATAATTGAGGTAGTTAACCAGGAGCACTTTGATAATGGTCACTTCGGTGGAAAGAAATATTGGTTATGGTTACGCAGACATTATTACGTTCGGAAGATGCGAGAAGTGATTCGTAGAATCGTGGGGGGTTGCGAGATTTGCCAGAAGGCAAAGGTTTCTCCACGATCTACGACAGAAATGCATTCAGTGTTAGTAGAGGGTCCTAATCAATTAGCTTGTTTAGACCTCATGGGACCATTGCCCATGTCCAGGGGAGGAGTGTCTCAGTTGCTGGTAGTTATTGATTCCTTTAGTAAATATATCGCCCTGTATGCACTAAGACGTGCAACCGCTAAAGCTATATTACGAGTGTTAGCAGAGAAGTATTTTGTCAAGGTCGGTCGTCCATCAGCTATATTAACAGATAATGGGACTCAATTTAGAAGTCATTACTGGATAAATACTCTTCAAGAATGGGGCATTAAGATTCGTCATACGTCAGCGTATTATCCACAAGGGAACATGACAGAAAGAGTTAACCGGGAAGTTGGTCGATTGATTCGAACGTTCTGTCATTCGCAACATACGAAATGGTCGATGTTACTCAAAGATATTGAGAAATATTTAAACGGGGCAATTCATGAAAGTACGGGGTTTATGCCGAGTGAAATTCATTTTGGAAAAGATCGGGTAAATAAATTTCAACAATACATAAACTATCCTGACATACCCATATGTAGGGACCAGGCACGTATCATCCTTCTTGCCCGTGAAAATTTAAACTCCAAAGCTTTAAAAAGGCAAATGCGCCATAATAATAACAAAGACTTTGCCATTTTTCAGCCGGGGGAACTGGTCTTGTTGCGGTGTCATAGTCTTTCCTCTGCTGAAAACCGAGAAATTAAGAAATTCTTCTTGCTCTTTGAAGGACCATATCTAATTAAATCTCAACAGGGAGCTAACTCATACGAAATAATTGATCGAGTGTCTGGGATTTCGTTGGGAGTGCACAATGGTATTAATTTAAAAAAATTATACCTCCAGTAGATCACCTGTAAGCGCCTTACTAAAAGCATATTAAATGAACCTGGTAGCCACGTTCATTTAATAGGGGGGTAATATGTAATGCGCCCGTCGCAATACCCCATGCTTAGTTGTAAAATAGATTGTAGTTGTAAATAGATTAGTTGTAGGCATTAAGTGGTGTTGTGAAGTGCGCGAGTAAGGGAAAAACGATAGATAGAAGGCGGAGAGATTGACGGAAAGGAAAAAAAGTCAAGAGATTGACGAAAGAGGTAAAATCAGGAGCCTGGAGGAATCAGCTGCTGTGTAGCTTCTCCAGGAGATTGCTGACAATCGAGATCCTCCGGGAAAGCTTAAGAGGTGGTCATTGCGGAGTTCACAGTATTCCCCTCGTCGCCAGCCCGCTGTGCCCTAGATACTGCCTGAAGAACACGATTTAAGGCCCTAAGGTCAGCCATCTTTTGCTGTGTCAATACCGAATTTCCCATTCCCGTTTGGAGACGCTGAGCGCCACCGCAGGGTTAGTAGAGTTAGTCGTTTATAAGACGTCCAGCTATTGATGTCATGTGTCATTGGTGTTAACTAATAAATATTATAGTCTGTTACGTATCAGTTTTTTCTGTACCCACACCTATTTATTGATAATTATTGTAAACCTGAACTAATAGGTTTAGGGGGAGTACAA
>NW_019417860.1:67797-72602 GCF_000390285.2 Anoplophora glabripennis
TAGTAATAGTAATAGTAATAGTAATAGTAATAGTAATAGTAATAGTAATAGTAATAGTAATAGTAATACTTCCAAAAATATAAGATATTGCCACTCCCGTGTCTATATCTACTTGAATCATTGTATCTTGGTCATAAAAATTTGCCAAACATTCCGACACATTCTAGTGTACATGAATATAACACTAAGCACCGTGGAGCTCTTATAGTCCCTTTCTCTAGGATCAATATAACTAGAAATAATAAACCCAAAATAGATTTATATAATAAATTGGTTCATTTCTTCAAGCACGAGAATATTAAATTAATGTCTCAAATCATTTTACAATTTCACTAAAAATTTTTTTATGACGAAATACTATTTTAGTACTGATGAGTTTATTTCTGATATGTGTTCCATTACTTGAAATGTACTGTTATGTATGTAAAAGTTTATTTAATTATTTATAATAGTAATAGTAATAGTAATAGTATGAGTAACAGTAACAGTAACAGTAACAATAACAATAATAATAATAATAATGTTTATTTATATATCAAGTGCAATAAAAAATAACAGATAAGAATACAATTGAATATAAGACAATTTCTGTACACAGTTATAAACAGTGTTTATCACGGAAGCTTTCCAAAAGGCTATTGCTTGTACGTGAATAACAAGACATCTTACTAGCCCAGTTACTGTAGCTGGAAACAGTAATACCTCCGATTTTTTATAACTGCATCGATTTTTCTCAAAATTTAGATTTAGGCTCATCTTATCCCTCACTTCAAAACTTATATATGCGCTAGGTGTGCTTTTTGTTCTTAAGGGGTGAAAACCACCCCTTATTGGAAAAAGAAACAATACAAATTTAAGCATCTTATGTAATCAAATCTTTTTTATTTATGCAGGATGAGTAATTTCATGTGCTATCTAACATGAAACTTAATGTATCCCAAATTTTCAACCCGGAAAAACCTTTAAAAATTACCCCTTTGGATGAAAATAATATAAAAAAAAATTTCAACTTGAAATGATTAAAACCATGCATTTTTATCAACTTAAAATTGATTTCTTGATTAAAAAATCTTTTTTATCGATTGCAACTTTTCAACCCTTGAAAAATACCCCTTCTTTCGAAAATCAAATAAGGAAGTATTATTGAAAGAGTGGAAACATTTAAAATGTGCATTCGTATTAAATAAACATTTATTCCCTTCTTGAATGCAACTTCTGAACCCTTAAAAATTACCCCAGACACAGACACAGACAGAGATATAGACACAGACACAGACACATACACAGACACCGATACCGCCACCGACACAGACACGCACATGCACACGCACAAAATTAAGATTATTTTATAAATTTTTATTTTCCTTTTTAATAATAATAAATACAAAAAAAACATTATAATTATATGTAAATGATTATTCGTCGTCACTGCTATTCTCTTCACAATCATGCTCGTCCTCTTCGATGATTGGAGGAGAATTTAGGCCTTTGTCGCCGGAGCATGTTCCACATGTCGAATTGCAAAATAAAGCGAGCTTCCGGCAGCCACAATTTGCTCCACAATCTTTTTTGCAATTGCAAAAAATCATTTTCAGCAATGCTTCCGTAGCAGGCAAACTACGCATTTTTATTGGTTCCTGTCGTGTAATATGATCGTTTGTGCCTAATATTTGAGAATTATTGGGAGAATTAGCAACGTGGGCTCGCCGCGAAGACATCGAAGCAGGACTTCGAGCCCCACGTCGAGCGCCATGTCGTGGAATATGATCATTGGATAGTGTTTGATCGACATGGGTCCTCGGTGGAGACATCGGGAGTTCTAATCGAGCTCCACGTTGGGCGCCATGTCGCGATCTATGATCTGGGCTGTCAGTTCCCTTGACCGGAGTTCGCGATAGTGACGCACGGAGTTCGAATGAATCGTCACTAGGGACTCCAGGTCGCAGGATATTCTCAAATGATTGTTGTCTGTGGTGGATATGTCCTACAGACGTGGTGTCTAGGACACGAGCTCGCGGGGGAGATCTCGACGAAGAATGTCGAGCCCCACGACGAGCGCCGTGTCGGGGTAGACTTTCTAAATAGGGACCACTTAGGCGGTGATCATATGTTCGGGGGAAATCATGAGAGTGGACGGGCGATGTACCAGAATTGCTTAGATAGAAAGAGCCGGCTACGTCACCTACGACATAGTCGGCTAAGGGGTTTTCGCTTGCCATGGCACCCGAACGAGATGCGCATTGCTCCCGCTGGGTACCATTTCGTGGAAAAGCTGTCTGCACTGTATCGTCGTCGCCAACGGCTCCACGTTCCGAAACACCCGATATCGGAGGTAGGCCGCTATCGGGGCCGGACCGCGAACCGTGCTATTAGGCTCATGGGATTCCCCGGACCCTACCAGTTGGTACGTAGGTATAACCTCGTCCCGAGTATCTGTGGGTGACCCACTTCGTAGTAACCCATGAGGGCTACTCGGCTCCGTGAGTGAGTCGTGAGGGGTGGTCGAGGCGGTATCGATAACTCGCGTAGCAGCGGACCTCAACGCGTACGGCGCTGTGGCTGCGCCGTGCCGCGTACTTCCGCGAGCTACCACCTTCGGTCCCTCAGACTTTTCACGCAACATTGAGATAGCGTTGGGGAAGGAGGCCATTTCCTCTTTCACCCGGAGTGTAGGGAGATCTTTCGCCGGCAAATAGGCGTGAGGGCAGTCCGTGTAACCGCTGGTCTCTCCGGTTGGGGTCGAGGTCTCGTCCAGCTAAGTCTTGATCATATTGTCACGATCTGATTTATTTGTCGTACCTTCGAGGGCACCAATCCTCGTGGATATCGAAGTCGCGTCGCAGGGATACATCTTACCCCGTACGATAATGTCGAAGCAAGCTCTTTTGCTCCGAAAGTCTTGTGGACGTCTGGTAGAAAACACTGACTCTACTTTAAATGTGGGTCTCTCGAGGGAGCCCTAAGAAGCAAGGACAACTTCTACTAAATTTGGAAGTACGCCGCCAAAAGATATGTTAACAGTTTTATTGAATAGAATTAACAGACAAGTATTCCTATCAACATATACAAGTTATTTACCATGAATAAGATTTGTTACAATTCGCTCTGTATCGCTTTCTTTGAACCATGTACTCCCACTTAAAGAACTGCAAACGTCGGATGTAGACGTTCGCTCGCTTTCCTCAGATCTCCATGCTTTTGGCGGAACGCTCGTGAATCGTCCGCCAAAATTTCCAATAAAAAGTACCATTCGCCGCTGTCGACGTCGGATCTCGTTCCCCTCTGGCCTCTCCGGATAGTCAATGTCGGCGTCGGGGATTTTGGAGTTTTCTCCCATTTTGAGAAAACTCTACCCGCGGTCTCGGCTTAGGCTACCGAGCATCGCATCCAACCGCCAGAGCGGTGGGACCTTCGGAAGACGGTCCTTTCGGCCCAAAGACGAGGAAATTGGAAACATCGGTGAAAATTTCCCCGTCTTCGTAAAAGGGCCTATGGAGGTCTTAATACTGGATGGATTTGATTGAGCAGTGGACTGGTGATGCACGGCATGAAGTAGTGCCGTGGTTGGAGGGTTCGGCCGAGATCGCGTGGACACTTTCAGCGGCAGCTATGAAGACGTGAAAACCTATTATGGCTTAGCTGGCCGTTAGTAGTCGCGCGATTCGGCTCGAATTTGGATACAACAACCACCTAGGAATACTCCAGTGTGGTTGGAGGGTTCGGCCGAGATCGAAACGTAAAATCCGCGTTTCCCCGTATAACGGCGTTTTGGCTCACGATACGGACGAAAATTTAGTGAGATAATGTTAGCGACTTGAAGAGTGCTGCATTAAATTTTAACACCGACCACTCAATAACTTTTCGAGTTATTGACGATAGCGTCCTTGACCAATTCAAAAGTGTGGTAAAAATTCAGATGATAGTTTCCAAATATCGCCTCGAAGCGTCCCGGGGTTCGTCTGCAGGTTACGAGAGTCGCGGCAGTGGATACGAGAAATTAAGAATGCTTCTTGCTCTTTGAAGGACCATATCTAATTAAATCTCAACAGGGAGCTAACTCCTACGAAATAATTGATCGAGTGTCTGGGATTTCGTTGGGAGTGCACAATGGTATTAATTTAAAAAAATTTAAACCTCCAGTAGATCACCTGTGAGCGCCTTACTAAAGGCATATTAAATGAACCTGGTAGCCACGTTCATTTAATAGGGGGGTAATATGTAATGCGCCCGTCGCAATACCCCCTGCTTAGTTGTAAAATAGATTGTAGTTGTAAATAGATTAGTTGTAGGCATTAAGTGGTGTTGTGAAGTGCGCGAGTAAGGGAAAAACGATAGATAGAAGGCGGAGAGATTGACGGAAAGGAAAAAAAGTCAAGAGATTGACGAAAGAGGTAAAATCAGGAGCCTGGAGGAATCAGCTGCTGTGTAGCTTCTCCAGGAGATTGCTGACAATCGAGATCCTCCGGGAAAGCTTAAGAGGTGGTCACTGCGGAGTTCACAGTATTCCCCTCGTCGCCAGCCCGCTGTGCCCTAGATACTGCCTGCAGAACAGGATTTAAGGCCCTAAGGTCAGCTATCTGTTGCTGTGTCAATACCGAATTTCCCATTTCCGTTTGGAGACGCTGAGCGCCACCGCAGGGTTAGTAGATTTAGTCGTTTATAAGACGTCCAGCTATTGATGTCATGTGTCATTGGTGTTAACTAATAAATATTATAGTCTGTTACGTATCAGTTTTTTCTGTACCCACACCTATTTATTGATAATTATTGTAAACCTGAACTAATAGGTTTAGGGGGAGTACAAT
>NW_019417860.1:76253-79614 GCF_000390285.2 Anoplophora glabripennis
CCTACAGACGTGGTGTCTAGGACACGAGCTCGCGGGGGAGATCTCGACGAAGAAGGTCGAGCTCCGCGTTGAGCGTCGTGTCGGGTTAGACTTTCTTGATATGGACCACTTAGGCGATGATCGTATGTTCGGGGGAAATCATGAGAATGGACGGGCGACGTACAAGTATTGTTTTGATAAAAAAGGCCGGCTTCGTCACCTATGACGTAGTCGGCTAAGGGGTTTTCGCTTACTATGGCACCCGAACGCGATGCGCATTGCTCCCGCTGGATACCACTTCGTAAAAAAGCTGAATGAACTGTAGCGTCGTCACCGACAGTTTCACGATCCGGAACTCCCGGACTTTTCGGGCGTTTTCCGGCACCGGGATCAGATCGCAAACTGTGGTTGGACTCATGGGATTCCCCGGACCCTACCAGTTGGTACGTAGGTTGAACCTCGTCCCGAGTATCTGTGGGTGACCCACTTCGTAGTAACCCATGAGGGCTACTCGGCTCCGTGAGTGAGTCGTGAGGGGTGGTCGAGGCGGTATCGATAACCCGCGTAGCAGCGGACCTCAACGCGTACGGCGCTGTGGCTGCGCCGTGCCGCGTACTTCCGCGAGCTACCACCTTCGGTCCCTCAGACTTTTCACGCAACATTGAGATAGCGTTGGGGAAGGAGGCCATTTCCTCTTTCACCCGGAGTGTCGGGAGATCTTTCGCCGGCAAATAGGCGTGAGGGCAGTCCGTGTAACCGCTGGTCTCTCCGGTTGGGGTCGAGGTCTCGTCCAGCTCAGTCTTGATCATATTGTCACGATCTGATTTATTTGTCGTACCTTCGAGGGCACCAATCCTCGTGGATATCGAAGTCGCATCGCAGGGATACATCTTATCCCGTACGATAATGTCGAAGCAAGCTCTTTTGCTCCGAAAGTCTTGTGGACGTCTGGTAGAAAACACTGACTCTACTTTAAATGTGGGTTAAATGTTAACAGTTTTATTGAATAGAATTAACAGACAAGTATTCCTATCAACATATACAGGTTATTTACCATGAATAAGATTTGTTACAATTCGCTCTGTATCGCTTTCTTTGAACCATGTATTCCCACTTAAAGAACTGCAAACGTCGGATGTAGACGTTCGCTCGCTTTCCTCAGATCTCCATGCTTTTGGCGGAACGCTCGTGAATCGTCCGCCAAAATTTCCAATAAAAAGTACCATTCGCCGCTGTCAACGTCGGATCTCGTTCCCCTCTGGCCTCTCAGGATAGTCAATGTCGGCGTCGGGGATTTTGGAGTTTTCTCCCATTTTGAGAAAACTCTACCCGCGGTCTCGGCTTAGGCTACCGAGCATCGCATCCAACCGCCAGAGCGGTGGGACCCTCGGAAGACGATCCTTTCGGCCCAAAGACGAGGAAATTGGAAACATCGGTGAAATTTTCCCCGTCTTCGTAAAAGGGCCTACGGAGGTCTTAATACTGGATGGATTTGATTGAGCAGTGGACTGGTGATGCACGGCATGAAGTAGTGCCGTGGTTGGAGGGTTCGGCCGAGATCGCGGGGACACCTTCAGCGGCAGCTATGAAGACGTGAAAACCTATTATGGCTTAGCTGGCCGTTAGTAGTCGCGCGATTCGGCTCGAATTTGGATACAACAACCACCTAGGGATACTCCAGTGTGGTTGGAGGGTTCGGCCGAGATCGAGTGAGCGGAACGGCTAAAAACGCGGAAAACGTAAAATCCGCGTTTCCCCGTATAACGGCGTTTTGGCTCACGATACGGACGAAAATTTAGTGAGATAATGCCAGCGACTTGAGGCGTGCTGCATTAAATTTTGACACCGACCACTCAATAACTTTTCGAGTTATTGACGATAGCGTCCTTGACCAATTCAAAAGTGTGGTAAAAATTCAGATGATAGTTTCCAAATATCGCCTCGAAGCGTCCCGGGGTTGGTCTGCAGGTTACGAGAGTCGCGGCAGTGGATACTGCGCGCTGGGATGGCAGACTCAGGCGAGATCGGTCGCGGTGCGGGTGACATTGGAAACATCGGTGAAATTGGTCGGGTTATGGGGCGACGTCCGCACTAAGATGCAGAGTCGTGGATATCTGAAATGATACCGTGGAGGCTTTTTTGAGTTGCCCGGCCGACGGCGATTAGTTTCGCAACTGTGGCGGGTTTTCGGTTTGGATTGGAAAGGTAGGCGAATATTACTGTTTCGCCTCCTTCCCAATTCAACGGTCTCTGGCATATCCGTAGGTACAAAACGACTTCTAGGAATATACTGGGTGTTCTGAAACCCTGAAGCTCGCTCGAAGGGTGGAATACGATATTCCACTAAATCTTCTTTTTTTAATCATCCCCAGTCCGTTATATTAATATGTTAATATACACATACTAAATACGTATATATACCAAAAAGATCTAAATGCTTTAAAATTCTTGTTTGACATAAATTTTCCTAAAATTATCACCTATACACGTGTTTATTTTTTTGACGATAACTTTCTTACTTTTTGTAAGAATTATAATCGCACAAAGGCTCATTTTTGTAGGGAATTGTAAGGGCTACGAGAACTGTTGAGTTGATCTTTTTTAAGCCCTTCATTTTTAAGTTTGAAGGGTTTAAAGGGCTCGAAAAGGGTGTTTCTCTCATTCATATGTTAAACAAAAAAGGCGATATCTCGATTAATATTAATTTTAGAGAAATAAAAAATAAAGCAAAATCTTCGGCAAAAATAAAAATTTTTTACTCTTGTATTTTTTTCGTACACCCTTTAATTTATAGGTTACAGCGTAAAAATCGATTTTTTTTTAAAAAATTTGAAAAGTTAACATTTTCAAAAATTAAGTTTTTTTTCGAAATCATGCTTTGTAAGCTAGCCAAAGACCTAGAACATATTCTTAGAACATAAATGAAGAAATCTGTAAATGGATTGCATTTAATTTTAATTCTGTCGCCAAAGGCACTGATTTGCTTATTAATTTTTTCTTAAAAAAAATTGAGACTATCATATTTCCGTTAATTTTGATTCTAAAGACTTTTAAAATAGCTCATTTTAAAGGTTTTTCAAAGTACTTTAATAAAGGTTCAAATAGTTTGTGACACTATCAAATGGTTCGCCCTGTATTATTTATAATGTACTCATAAATAAGCTGCATATCAGGCTAAATATGTTATGTTTTTTTGTGTGAGCTATTAATATTTCTCTAGATTTAGTTTCATCATTATCATAATAAAATTTCAATGCACAATTCGAATGCTAACAATATTTCCCAGCATATAGCGATAAGTTTTTGTAAGTATAAAAAGAATCTCGCAAAATAAAGACACAGGCGATTGGCAGTGAGAAGTTGGCCGTTAGTGTGAAACCTT
>NW_019417861.1:0-34499 GCF_000390285.2 Anoplophora glabripennis
AAAAAAACAAAATAAAATAAAAACAAAACAAAACAAAACCAAATAAAATAAAAAATTCCAACCCAAAGAGCTCGAACATACAAAACCGAGTACATTTCGCCCAACGCGAGGCTCGAAGAGGTCTTAATCGAGTACATCATTTTAACTTTAAACGGAAATACGACCCAATAGAAAAAGGGGATAAGGAATCGAGTATAGCTGATTGGTTGAATTAAATGTAGCGCCCTACAGTCGAAGTTCTATGAATGAAGCATAAGCCGGCACTAACTCTATCTCTCTCGCACACGTCTCTCCGATTGCCGTTGATAAAGACAAAATGACAGTTTGGCCACAGCTTAATGAGCTGTGGTTTGGCAGTCCAGTAGTTTATAAGGTCAATTGTCAAGGTCTATGGTATTAAAATGAGTGTTTGGTATTTTGTTGTATATTACTTATATTAGTAATATTAATATTACTGATAAGTGATACTGATAGTAGTGATAGTTAAAAATGGATAAAGCGCAAATTTCAGCGGTTTTGCAAATTCTCAAAAAATATAATTTAAAGGTAAATAGTTTTTAGGATGGTACAAGTATACAGATAAATATTTTAAACAAAATTGTTTTTGTACTGTTAGGGCACTGAAGATTTCTTACGTAAAGAAGCTAACTTTGCGGATAATGTTGATGACCACGTTCTTCAGCAAGATTCCTCTGTAAACAGTGTTTTGACTGGATATAAAAGTGATGGTGATCCAGAAACATATGAAGCTTCTTATCTCGAATTGAAATATTTTGTGGAAGGAACATTAGACATTTATAAACATGAACTAGGAACTATTTTATATCCTGTATTTGTACATATGTACTTAGAATTGGTATACAATGGACATACAGAGAAAGCTATTTCCTTAATGAAGAAATTTGGACCAGAACAAGATTCTTACTATCAGGATGACTTAAGAAAATTAGCTCTGGTTATAAAACGAGATCATATGAATGGAAATGAATTAGCAGATACATTCAAATCCAACCAATTTATTATTAGAATATCTAGAGATACTTTATCATTATTAAAGCGACATCTGAATGAAAAGAAGGCTTCTGTTTTACTTAACATCATTCAAGAACATTTATATTTTGATATGTATGAAGGTGTAGCTCGAAATAAAAAACAAATTGATGCTACATCTGGAGCCATTGGAGGAGAAGCTAAAAGACAAGGTACCATCTTTAAATAATGATATACAGTGACATAAGTAGAATCTGAACCACTAACCGCAGCCAGCAGGGGGGGGGGGGGTGACAGAGGTGTCCACTACAGAAAAAGTATTACAAAAGTTGATTAAAAAAGTTGCTTCGAATTTGTAAATAATTACCTATTTTTAAAATTTTATTCAATTTTTTAAAGAGAATCGTGCTGAAATAAATAGTTCTACCTAATGTTGCTTAAAAAAATAAATCAATATTTTGCTTGTTTTTCAAGATACAGTAAAATCTTCAAAATTCCTTTGCATATAAGTGTATATATTTATAAATTTTAACATGGGTGTGAAAACAGCCACGCTTTTCCAGCCACGATTTTACGATGTGGCAACACTGCACACTGTAGACGAACGGTCCACCTCTAAAAAGATGCTTAGAAAATCAAGGTCACCGACCACGAGGAGAGGCCAGAATGAAACATTTTGTAATCACTGCATTGAGTTATTGCGAACAATAAACCTAAGTAATATCTTTGTGTCCGAGTGGCAGGTAATTTGTTATTAACATAAAAATTGCAAAATAAAAATATTGCAAAAAAATGCTCTGCAAACAATTATCTAACGTAAATTGGGCAAAAATAAACACTTTTTGTCTCTTAACATTTTTTCGTAGAACGCTTCCTTTTCGAGCTAGGGGCGATTTAAGGTCGAAAAATGGCTAAAAGTTGCCAACTTTAAAAATTCATATCTCAGCTCCTAAGGCGCAAAATGATCCTCAAGACTTATACTTTAATGTAGTATTGTTTTAAAACCCGCCCCTTTTTTTAACCCGTTAAATTTTCAGTTGAATTTTGGCTCCTAGTGCCCACGCGCCACCCCTACGTATCGCCATTGTAGATATAGCGCTGTCGTGCATATAATCGAATAATCGCTATTTATTCATTACTTTTTACAATTTTTACTATTTAGTATTTCTAACACTCATACACATTTTCAAACTCATCAAATATTGTATATCATAATTATTTATAAGATTAATAATATGAATATCATATTTAAATGGAAAATAATATGTATTACGTTACAAATATATTGATTTATATTTATAACTGTATCTTCATTAATGTAGCTTCAACAATAATAACTATATATAACTATATTTATATCAAAAAATTATTTAGAACTAGAATATAAAATGTTATAAAAGGATACGCATAGATAGTCAACCAAAATATTAACTAACCGAGTTTTCGCGAACGTGCGCTTATGCGAATTACTTGTTATAACTTGTTTAAACAAGCGCAATGGATTAGACTGCAGCGATCGGGTGTCGCATGGATCATTAGTTTATTGTCTGGCATCAGGCAATAACAGTGAACATTTGACAAATAATGTATAAAAAATAAATAATACATTTTCTACAATATTCATTTGTGCTGTCATAGTGCAACAATCCTTTATTAGTCTGTAAACAATCATGCAACGTATGTGAATATTCAATGTTGTATAAAACTGCAGGTAAGTTTTCGAAAAATATTCTTGTGCTATTCGTTATTTAATACAATATTTATTATTCCCAATAGCTAGTATGTACATGATAGTATAGTAAATATCGAATCATCATGATACCAATACCATCATCAATACCTCCGGCAGAGCCTGTATTGTTACAACATGTTATGCGTGTTAAATGGCAAATCAATGAATGGTCTCAAGCAAGATCTGCAAGCATAACATCCTTCGACCCAACACAATATGGCTGGATATTAAAAAATAATGTATTGTGCTACAATTATTTTGAAGGAGATACGGCCATGGAAATGTTACAAAAATTCATATGTTCCTGCAGTGGAAAGTTACCCTGCAGCGATGAAGACATTTGTTCTTGCTTATCACAAGGCTTCAAATGTTGCGATCTTTGCAATTGCTCTATAAAATGTCAAAATGCAGAAATACAAACTGATGATACTGATTCGGAGACTGAAAATTGATTTTTTATTAAATAGTTAAGTTTATATTTAAATGTAAATATATTTTTTTGTATTAATAAATACCTTTGATATATGCATTTTTTGTAATGTTTAATTAATTTATTTTTCATTTAAATATCATATTCATATTATTAAATCTTATAAATAATTATATGATATACAATATTTGATGAATTTGAAAATATGTATGAGTGTTAGAAATACTAAATAGTAAAAATTGTAACAAGTAATGAATGAATAGCGTTTATTCGATTATATGCACGACAGCGCTATATCTATATATAGCGATACGTAGGGGTGGCGCGTGGGCACTAGCGGCCGAAATTCAGCTGCAAATTTAACGGGTTAAAAAAAAGGGGCTGGTTTAAAAAAAAAACTACATTAAAGTATAAGTCTCGAGGATCATTTTGCGCTTTTGAACGTTCCGAAAGCTTTGGTAGGAGCTGAGATATGAATTTTTAAAGTTGGCAACTTTTAGCCATTTTTCGACCTTAAATCGCCCCTAGCTCGAAAAGGAAGCGTTCTACGAAAAAATGTCAAGAGACAAAAAGTGTTTATTTTTGCCCAATTTACCTTAGAAAATTGTTTGCAGAGCGTTTTTTTGCAATATTTTTATTTTGCAACTTTTTGGTAATAACAAATTACCTGCCACTCGGACACAAAGATGTTACTTAGGTTTTTTGTTCGCAATAACTCAATGCATCGATTACAAAAGGTTTCATTCTGGCCTCTCCTCATGGTCAGTGACCTTCATTTTCTAAGCATCTTTTTAGGGGTGGACCGTTCGTCTATGTAACATGTACATGTATTTAAAGTTGCAGGGAGCAGAAAAAACATATGAATATAGATAAAAAAAATTACAGTTCAATTATTATAACCTGACAGTGAGATTTGCTCTGGAGGAAATATTCGTTACAAGTCCCTCTTTAATCCTGATTAGACATAAGTCAGTGTTGGGCCGTAATAAGGGGCCAGGAAAAAAAAATAAGAATATACGTAAAAAAATTGCTGTTCTCCTATTATGATCCGTCAGTGAAATTTTCTAGGTGGGAAATATTCGTATCGGCCCGTAATAAGGTGTTAGGAACAAAAACGAATATAGGTAAAAATTACAGTTCAGTTATTATGATCTGTCAGTGAAATTTTAATAAGGGACCAGGAAAAAAAAATAAGAATATACGTAAGAAAATTGCTGTTCTCCTATTAAGATCCGTCAGTGAAATTTTCTAGCTAGGGAATATTCGTAACAAATCCCTCTTCAATTCTGATTAGACAGAAGTCAGTGTCGGGCCGTAATAAGGGAGCAGAAGAAAACACGTATACAGTGTGGCTACGATTTAGGTGACACAGGCTTATTACTCAGGTGTTAATTGATGAATCCTTTTCAAAGTTTAACCACTTATGAAGACCAATGGGGTGGACATTTGAGAATCATTAAACTTACATATATCCATAGGTGTGCGTTAGGGGAAATAAGAGAAACAAATTTCCTATACAACCCTGTATACGATTTGGATGAAACTTGACATGGGTATATTTTCGATGATACTGATTAAGACTAAGGCATCAGCATTTCCGTATTTTATTCGCTAATAAAAAATACCGAAAAATCGATCCCCTTTTAATTTCCCCTAACGCACACCTATGGATATATGTAAGTTTAATGATCCTCAAATGTGCACCCCATTGGTCTGCATAAGTGGTTAAAATTTGAAAAGGATTCGTCAATTAACACCCGAGTTATAGGCCTGTGTCACCTAAATCATTTACATTTGTATTAAATGAATTTTCTGTACAACCCTGTATACGATTTGGATGAAACTTGACATGGGTATATTTTCGATGATACTGATTAAGACTAAGGCATCAGCATTTCCGTATTTTATTCGCTAATAAAAAATACCCAAAAATTGATCCCCTTTTAATTTCCCCTAGCGCACACCTATGGATATATGTAAGTTTAATGATACTCAAATGTGCACCCCATTGGTCTGTATAAGTGGTTAAAATTTACAAAGGATTCATCAATTAACACCTGAATTATAGGCCTGTGTCACCTAAACAGACCTGGACCTGGACAGACACCAACTTTGGTTTTTTAAATGGAAACACACATTTTTTATATTGTTTTCGGATTCTACATAAAAAATAAAGGGTACTTTGTGTAGAATAGTTCTATTCAAATATTCACAGTTTTTGAGATATCTCGCTTGAAAGGTTTTTCTAGTCGATATTGGTTGCTTACATTTTCTGATACTGACAGGTTATACTAATAGCTACTAAGCCCATTTTTTTATCAGATGTTTAGTAAGGATGACTCTTCCGAATCATGCTCCAAAAACTGGCCTGCGTTATACAGGGTGACCAAAATATCATGTCAAAATTGCCAATTGAAAAATTGAAAAATCTCGATTTTTTTAAATGCAACGCCCTGTATATTTTCATACCATGAGATGCAGAATTAAATTCTCTACAACTTTGCTATACCTGCTCCTATACCAAAATTCATTAGTTTTTCATGAAATCTCATTTCTATGAAAAAATGCGAAGTTTACAAATAGCTTATATGTAAAATAACGTAGTAGGCTCCTGTCAAATGATAATCTGGAAAATTTTCGATTCACATAAGGTTTAATAGAAAGAAAGGTTTAATAGAAGAAGAGAAGCCCATGGTAACTGTTTATTGGCAAGTCGTATTTACCAAGCTAATAATCCAGATTTACAAAGATATCCTCGTACAAAGTGTTTTGTAAAACTGAAGGAGAGGTTTGAAAGAACGGCAAATGCAAATTATGAGAAGACAACAAGAACACACGCATGTGGTAATCAGGATAGTCAAATTGACATTTTGGAATGTGCAGTCCAAAATCCATCTACAAGTGTCAGAGAAATTAGTGATGAAATTAGTATTTCCAAAAGTGTGGTTAATAGAACGTTAAAGAAAAACAACTTCCACCCCTATCATTCTGAGCATCACCAATTCTTAACACAGCAAGATTTTCAGAAGCGAGTACAGTTTTGTGAGTGGGCAACTATAAAGCTACAACAAGATGAATTTTTTTTTCAAAGGTGTTATTTACTGACGAGTCATCCTTTGCCAATACTGGTCGAGAGAGTCGACATAATTATCACCATTACGCCGATCATAATCCCAGATTAATAAGACAAGACGATCATCAACACCGCTTTAAAGTCAACGTTTGGGCGGGAATATGCGGAGAATATGTCATTGGACCACATTTTCTTGAAGGAAACTTAACTGGTAATGGGTATTTGCAATTTTTACAAAACGACTTGCTCCAATTGCAGGGACATATTCCTCCGGATGACTTAAACAGTCAGTGGTTCCAACATGATGGTGCCCCTGCACATTCCACACTGGCGGTAAGTTTTCTCATTATGTAAGTTATGTAAATTCATAGAAAAACTGTTTCAGGTTAGAGAATACTTAAATGATTTGTATCCAGATAAGTGGATAGGTAGCCAATTCCATGGCCTCCCCGATCCCCAGACCTGTCTTGTCTTGATTTTTTTTATGGGGCTATATAAAAGACAGGGTGTATGAAACTCCTCCGACAGATGTAGAAGATTTACGGGCAAAGATAAGAAATGCTTTTTTGACCCTAACTCCGGAAATGCTGCGAAATGTGTCAAGCAATTTTCGTCGTAGAATTGCTCAATGTCTATAGAAAAATGGCAGACATTTTGAGCGGTTACCTGTTAATTACTAATTTAACTAGGTCTTTATTACTTTTGTTAGAAATGCACGATGTTAATTTACTGTTTTGGAGACTGCATGCGTGTGTTCTTGTTGTCTTCTCATAATTTGTATTTGTTGTTCTTTCAAACCTCTCCTTCAGTTTTACAAAACACTTTGTACGAGGATATCTTTGTAAATCTGGATTATTAGTTTGGTAAATACGACTTGCCAATAAACAGTTACCATGAGTTTTACTAATTATTCTATTATTTATTTACTAATTCTTCTTTAGAGTAATTCATTTCACAATTATTACTGTCGCTTTTCTATTAAACCTTATGTGAATCGAAAATTTTCCAGATTATCCTTTGACAGGAGCCTACTACGTTATTTTACATATAAGCTATTTGTAAACTTCGCATTTTTTCATAGAAATGAGATTTCATGAAAAACTAATGAATTTTGGTATAGGAGCAGGTATAGCAAAGTTGTAGAGAATTTAATTCTGCATCTCATGGTATGAAAATATACAGGGCGTTGCATTTAAAAAAATCGAGATTTTTCAATTTTTCAATTGGCAATTTTGACATGATATTTTGGTCACCCTGTATAACGCAGGCCAGTTTTTGGAGCATGATTCGGAAGAGTCATCCTTACTAAACATCTGATAAAAAAATGGGCTTAGTAGCTATTAGTATAACCTGTCAGTATCAGAAAATGTAAGCAACCAATATCGACTAGAAAAACCTTTCAAGCGAGATATCTCAAAAACTGTGAATATTTGAATAGAACTATTCTACACAAAGTACCCTTTATTTTTGATGTAGAATCCGAAAAAAATATAAAAAATGTGTGTTTCCATTTAAAAAACCAAAGTTGGTGTCTGTCCAGGAAAAGTGGAACACCCTGTATAGTTGAATATATTTTTAATTTGTACATTCCGAGAAATGTAGCAACACAGTAAAAAGAAAAATCCATATATTCCTCATTTTAACATAAATATTGGACTTTCCCGCACTAGTGGGACACGCTGTAGATAAAAAATTACAATTCAATTATTATGACCTGTCAGTGAGATTTGCTCTTTCAGAAATATTCATTACAAATGTCTTTAATACTGATTAGACAGAAGTCAGTGTCGGGCCGTAACAAGGGGTAAGGAAAAAAATAAGAATATACGTAAAAAATTGACATCGGAGGTAATGAGACACATCTACCAAAGCGACACTTACAACTGCGGGTTATTTATTATATACTTCTTGCAACAAATAGAAAAAGAAGAATCCCTTGAAATTCCTCAATCCATGGACCACTTCAGAAAGAGGACATGAAAGGTAAGTGTCTTTATTGCGGCAGTGAAATTGAAACAAATACCGAACAATCGACCGAAAACTAGTGTCATCTATGTTTTTTCATAAAAGATGTGTAGTCATAGAAACGAATAGGTGCCAATTATGTAATTTGTTCATTAACAAAAAAAGTTAAATCAACTATGTGGTCTCAACCAAAATAAGCACATCTAAGTAAACAGATTTCAACGACGGGTCCTAAAAATCACATAATTATTTTAATGTAACAATAATAAATACATAGGTATTTTCCGCTATTATGGACCGATACTGACTTCCATCAAATCAAGAATTAAAAGTAATAATCCAAGGGAACAGATCGTACCGGCAAATAATAATAAAGTCCCAACTTTTAAATTTATTTTCAGATATCATTTTCAGTTCCGTTAATTACGACACTACACTGATTTCTCTTTACTCGAGAGTGAAATGGAACGTTTAATGAACATTTTTAAGATCTCACTGATATATCGGAATAGGAAAATTGCAATTTTTTTTTACCAATATTCCTATATTCTTTTCCGTCCACTTTAATACACTGACTTCACTGATTGACGTATAATGAACATTTCCTAGCTAACGAATTTCACTGACAGATCATAATTAAAGAATTATGTTTTTTTTTACCAACAGTCGTATATTTTTTTCTGCTATAACGGCTCGACACTGACTTCTGTCTAATCAAGATTAAAGAGGGAGTTGTAATGAACATTTCCTAGCGAACAACTCTCACTGACAGATCCATAATAAGAGAATTGTAATTTTTTACCTTTATTTGTATTTTATTTTCCTGACCCCTTATTACAGCCCGACACTGACTTCTGTCTAATCAGGATTAAAGAATGACTTGTAATGAACATTTCCTATCGAGCAAATTTCACTGACAGAGCATAATGCGGGAACAGTAATTTTTTTTACCTATATTCGTATTTTTTTCCCAACCCCTTATTATGACCCGACACCGACTTCTGTCTAATCAGGATAAAAGAGGAACTTCTACTAATGAATATTTCCTATAGAGCAAATCTCACTGATAGGTCATAATAATTGAATTGTAATTTTATATCTATGTACGTATATTTTCTTCTGCTCCCTTATTACGGCCCGACACTGACTTCTGTCTAATCAGAATTGAAGAGGGACAGGTTACGAATATTTCCTAGCTAGAAAATTTCACTGACGGATCATAATAGAACAGCATTTTTTTTACGTATATTATTTTTTTCCTGATCCCTTATTAGGGCCGACACTGACTTCTGTCTCATCAGTATTAAAGAGGGACTTGTAATGAATATTGCCTAAAGAGCAAATCTCACTGACAGATCATAATAGGAGAACTGCAATTTTTTACATATATTCTTATTTTTTCCTTACCCCTTGTTACGGCCCGACACTGACTTCTGTCTAATCGGTATTAAAGAGACATTTGTAATGAATATTTCCTACAGAACAAATCTCACTGTCAGGTTATAATAATTGAACTGTAATTTTTTTTATCTATATTCGTATGTTTTTTCTGCTCCCTTATTATGGCCCGACACTGACTTCTATCTAGTCAGGATTGAAGAGGGGCGTGTTATGAACATTTCTTAGCAAGAAAATTTCACTGACAGATCATAATAACTGAACTGTAATTTTTTTACCTATATTCTTTTTTTTTTCCTGACCCCTTATTAGGGCCCGACACTGAGTTCTGTCTCATCAAGATTGAAGAAGGACGTGTAATGAATATTTCATAGTGAACAAATCTCACTGACATATAATAAGAGAACTGTAATTTTTTTACCTATATTCGTTTTTTTACTCCTTATAACGGGCCGACAATGACATCTGTCTAAACAGGGGTGAAAAGTGATATGTAACGAACATTTGCAAGCAAACGGATGGTATTAACAGATCGTAATAGAGAATTGCAACTTTAAAGACATGTACACGTTACAGTGTGCAGTGTTGCCACATTGTAAAATTGTGGCTGTTTTCACACCCGTAATTTTAACATAATTTACTTTAGCAACTACTTATTAGTTTGGGGGGAAAAGTGAAGTAAAATGCCAAAAGAGTAAAGAAATAGAAAGGAATTATTTCAAATGTGGTTTGACAGTGATCCCGAAGGTTATACGGACACAGAGGCAGCCTTAGGGGGTGGCTTGCAGGGGGCCTCGTACAACAACCCGAGTAAAAAAAAGTTTTTATTTAAAACTATATAATTCTTAGCTATTAGTTATAGAGAAGTAGGTAGTAATAGGTGCCTAAATAAAATTTCTCATTTAGATTTATTTAATGATCGATATGAAAATCAATTAATTTATAATAATAATATTTTTTGTAATATGACTGTAAAACATAATTGAAAAATATGTTTGAATCTCGTACCTTATTTTTATCATTATTAAAAATTTGTTGTCTTTGTATTTGTTAACTTTTAAAAATCTCATATAATATTTCAAATGAAAATTTATAACTTTTGCATTTCTCTTAAATCATCGGAAATATCTACACATTCGATTTACGTACATTTCACGAAGAACAAGTGTCTCGCAAAGATCTGCTTTCCGGGGCCTCGCAAAGATCTGCCGCCCAAAGCCTCGCAATGGTTAAGGCTGCCTCTGCAGGGACAAACGTATTAAAGGAAATGACCTGTACTGTGTGTGAACGCATTATAAACTGTTACAAAACTAAAGTGACAAGACATTTAAAGAGCCATGCCTCGTCCAGCGCTGAAGACTGTATTTTTCTATGAACTTGCAGACGCCTTTCTTTGAAGCAACTACTCCTACTTCTGCTACTTCTACTTCTAGTGGTTGGTCATACTAAGTCCCATAGCAGTGCGGCCTGATTAGGCCTATTGTGCGTCCAACTACTAGTCTTATTCAGCAAGTAGATTTGTCCTTTTTACAAAGTCCAAAAGTTTCCTTGTTGACACTTCTCTCAGTTTCTTGGGTTCCAAGTAGGATCTCCCAAGGAGCGCCATTCTGCTATGTCGATTCACATCCTCGGCAGACCGGACTGTCTACAAGCTTTAGCTTATGTAGATGTTTCCTAAAGTGACAGTGTCCCGTTATGAGTCCTGTCACTTTCCTGAGCCGGATTCTATTCAAGCTCAGTAAATCATTCTCTCTTTCCTTCGAAGGATACTCCATGAGCTCCTTAGAACAGTTTTGAACTTATCTTGTGTGCGCCCAAAGCTTTAATTGTAGCTTGACTATCAGAGAATATATATATGAGTTTACGTTTATAACCTCTACGTACATTCTCTGCCAGACACGCCATTATCGCGAAAATTTCTACTTGCAATATGGTAGGGAACTCCCCAAGACTATAGCTTGCACTCCATCTGGGTCTGAGTCCATATATTCCTGCACCCGTCCCTCTGGTAATTTTGCAGCCATCTGTAAACCATACTAGGCTCCACCTTTCCAGGGTATTAAACTTTTCCTCCCATTTGCTTTGATCCTCTATTCGAGTCTCAAAAGGCTTGTGGAAGTGAAACCTTGGTACCATCTTGTCAGATACCATCCTAAAAGTTGGTTCCGACATAGATGTGTCTATAATCCTGGAATAGGAACTACCCCTCCAGTTGTTGTTATTCCTTAGTCGATATGCTGCTAGCCGCGCTTCTCTATCCACCACTATATGCAGCGGTGGTAGATTTAGCATGACTTCTAGTGCAGCTGTCGGGGTCGATGCCATCGCCCCTGTTATACCAAAACAGGCCAATCTCTGAATTCTGTTCAGTTTTTCCCTCGCTTCTTTGAAGCAATATTCCATTAAATAAACTAGAGAACCCAAGTTCCGTAATTCCATAAATTGGATACACATACTATTTTTGTGATAAAAGTATACATTGTACGTTTAATTTAGTTGCTTGTAAATGTGAAGTATTTTAACCTTTTCATAACGCAAGTTCAAATTTTAAATTTTTCTATGTTGTGACGTGAATGTAGATTACTTTTAATGTGTATTTACAAATGTGACTTACCATATACAGGGTGTATTTAAATGGAGGGGCACAAATGATACCAGATATTCCTTGGGTGAAAATAAGTCGATTTAACCTAACATACCTATATCCCAAGTCGCATAATAAAAAAGATACAGGGTGTCAAAGTCAAAAATAATAAATAGTTTTTCCTTAATAATTTCTACCATTTGAGTCAGAAACGTTTCAAATTTTCAACAGAGAGGTCTTTTAATGATGGGAAAAATAATATAATAATGATTTTTGAGTGTCGAGTATGAGGCGCCCTCTGCAGGCAACGTTATACATTGAATATGTAGTAACTTTTTTGACAACCCCCGTATACAGTAACAAAATATGAAATATTGGACTTTTTTAAACAAACAAGGTATACTTATGGAAAATGGCTAAAACCAACCGTTGAGGAGAATTTTTAATTTTATAAATTAGTGTTACGGATTTATACCTCCACGAATACCAAGGTTCGAGTTGCTTAAATAAGAAAATCGAGTCATCGATCAAATGTCATTTGATAATACTTGCAAATTGCAATTTTGAAGTATTAGTTTAAAGTGTTAATTGATTTTAGTCACAATTTACCTGCGTCCTAGATATTAAATAGTTTTGGAATTGAATAAAATAACAAATTATGTATACTAATGACGAGTATGTAGCAAGTATTTTGGAATGTTACAAGAACTGTGCTGCTGTTGTACGACTTTATCATGCCAGATATCCCAATCGTCGTGTTCCTGCTAGAAAAACTTTTGCAGCGGTAGAAAGAAGACTTCGAGGAAACGGACACATTCAACCTCGTCCTGAAGGTACTTGCAGAAGACGTCTTATTCGCTATGTGGAACTTGAAGAAGTCCTTAGCAATTTACAAGATCAGAATTCTGAAACTAGTACCAGAAAATTGGCGACACAGTATAACGTTTCACGTACTACGATTAGGAAAATTGCGAATGATAATCTTTTATACCCCTACCATCTGCAACCTGTGCAGGAATTGACTGCTGCGGATCTATCTATCAGGATAGATTTTTATCAATGGTATATCAACATTTCAAGGAAAAACAGAAATATTTTATCCAGTATTTTGTTTGGTGATGAAGCGTCATTTCGAAGACATGGTTTGTGAACCATCACAATAATCACTCATGATCTGACGAAAATCCTCACCAAGTTTGTACATCCAAATTTCAACAGAATTTTAGTTTAAATGTATGGACAAAATTTATAAGAGATCATCTTATTGGTCAGTTTATTTTTCCCTTTAAAAAATCTTTTTTTTTTATTGTCAGCCAATTGTTTCTCTTAAATTATCTATTGAATATTGTTAAGTGAATCTTGGTTTTAGTTCTTTTGGTCTTTTTTCTAATAATTTTATTATTGAACTAACAATAAATAAGTATTTTGCAATATTTTTTCACCTGAACTGTTATTTCATACGAGATTTCTTTAATACTGGACTTAAATAATTTCACGTCCACAAGAAAATGTGTTTTTTAATAGACACCGAAAAAACCATTTAATAGAAATTATGCAACAAGTGTATTCACACATGCTAAATTAATAAACACAAAGAGTAAAGTAAATCTAAAACAGGAAAAATAATGCTGTCTCAGTTGATTCCTGCGCCCCCATTTGGTCGAATTTTAAAATACAGAACATACACTACTAATAAGTACTGTGAGGCAACAAAAGTGTGTTTGTACCTTGGTATTCGTGAAGATATAAATCCATAACACTAATTTATGAAATTAAAAATATCTCCTCAACGGTTGGCTTTTTTGTTAAAACAGTCCAATATTTCATATTTTGTTACTAAAAGTTGTATACGGGGATTGGCAAAAAAGTTACTACATATTCAATGAGTAACATTGCCTGTAGAGGGCGCCTCATACTCGACAATCAAAAATCATTATTATATAATTTTTCCCATCATTAAAAAACCTCTCCGTAGAAAATTTGAAACGTTTCTGACTAAAATTGTAGAAATTATTAAGGAAAAACCATTTTTTATTTTTCAATTTGACACCCTGTATCTTTTTTATTATGCGACTTGGGATATAGGTATGTTAGGTTAAATCGACTTATTTTCACCCAAGGAATATCTGGTATCATTTATGCCCCTCCATTTAAATACACCCTGTATATGTACATGTCAATGTGTCCAAAATGGTGAAAATAAATAAATAAACTATCCCTAAATGAACAATTTAATATAATGGATGATATATAAAAAATATATACGATACCAATAGTATCCGAAAATGCAACAATATACAGGGTGTCCCATTTAAAATAACAAAGTTGGTGTCGACTTCGGGTATAAATGGAAGTGCTGGAGAGTTCTAGATATTTTAGTTGTGTTTGCCTCAGGGACATTGCTATGTTGCCAAATTTAAAAATTTTTGGGAGCAGTACTTTCCTAGATATCGAGTGATGCAGTTTTTGGTGGGACACCCTGTATAAGCAGGTATGATTTAAAATTTTATTTGAAAAAATGTTTGTTAATAAAATTTTATGATATCTTTCCAAATAAAGAGAATAAGAGAATAACAAAAGTCGATCGGTACTACTGCTATATGTTGCTTAACGTGACTAACTATGCTAACAATAAGACGATTGCTAATATTGATATTTGTGAAAAATTTGATAATAAAATTAAGTATTTAAATTAGATTTACTTAACTTATTTCTTGGCTGCTGTAAAGTAAACCACTGTATCCAACAATAAATTGAATAATTAGTTTATTTCACAAGGTCACATACTAGATTATTCCCATCTTTTAAACCCACAACTGGGGCTCTACCTGCTACAGAAATGCTAGTATATAAAAGTAAAACACAGTATGTATTACTATTAACTGTGGGTCTCTCGAGGGAGCCCTGATAAGTAATGATACTTCTTTAAATTTGGAAGTACGCCGCCACAATAACGTGCGTACTATGACTTTGTGCCCGTGGGTCACAAAGAAAATGCCTCGTAGGGGTTTGACGAGGAAGGTTGCCTCCACGAGGGACCGCCTAGAGATTTGACGAAGAAAGTTGCCTCGGATTTGCAGATCTCGATAGAGTCTGAATTATAGGACTCGTATGAGCCTATTTGTGTACTCTGTACCGAGGTGCGGGTCTCTCGATGGAACCGGCACGATCGGAATCAAAGTCTTCGTCGGAGGTTCTCAGCCTCGGACGGTATGCAGGTCTCTGAAAGAGCCTGAATGTATCGCTGTTTCGATGCAGGGGGCTATCGAACAGGATCTTCGCCTTAGGTTGGGCTACCTCGGGCGGTACGCAGGTCTCTGGAGGAACCTGGGATATCGCTGTGTCGATGCGGGTGGCTATCGCACAGGATCTTCGTCGGAGGTGGTCAGTATCGGACGGTATCGCAGGTCTCAAAAGGATCCTGGAATTTAACGCTGTTTCGATGCAGGGGGCTATCGAACAGGGTCTTCACCTCAGGCTAGGCTACCTCGGGTGGTATGTCTCGTGAAGCGAGTAGTGGTTGCTAGGCACTAAAAATATCCGCGTCAAGATATGGCAGCCTTGACGGGAGCCTCGTGAGGCGAGCATGTGAGCTTGAGCTCCAAAGTTCTTGAGCCTGATGACAGGGTTTTTTCAATCAAACCGTGGAAGATATATTAAAAGTATATATTGAACAGAATTAACAGATAATAAAGGTTCACAATTAACATATACAAGTTATTTACCATAAATAAGATTTGTTACATTTTGCTATGTATCGCTTTCTTACACCATGTACTCCCACTGTAGAACTGCAAACGCCGGAAGTAGACGTTCGATCGCTTTTCGTTGATCTCCATACTTTTGGTGGACCGCTCGTGAATTGTCCGCCAAAATTTCCAGTAAAAAGCGCCCGTCGTCGCTATCGACGTCGGATCTCGTTCCCCTCTGGCCTCTCCGGACAGTCGATGTCATAGTCGGGGATTTTGGAGTTTTCTCCCATTTTGACAAAACTCTACCCGCGGTCTCGGCTTAGGATACCGAGCATCGCATCCAACCGCCAGAGCGGTGGGACCCTCGGAAGACGGTCCTTTCAGCCCAAAGACGGGGAAATTGGAAACATCGGTGAAATTTTCCCCGTCTTCGTAAAAGGGCTTACGGAGGTCTTAATACTGGACGGATTTGATTGAGAAGTGGTGTGTAGATACACGGCATGAAGTAGTGCCGTGGTTGGAAGGTTCGGCCGAGATCGCGCGGACACTTTCGGCGGCAGCTAGGAAGACGTGAAAACCTATTATGGCTTAGCTGGTCGTTAGTAGTCGCGCGATTCGGCTAAAATTTGGATATGATGTCCACCTAGGGATGCCCTAGCGTGGTTTTGAGGTTCGGCCGAAATCGAATAAGCGGAACGGCTGAAAACGCGGAAAACGTGAAATCCGCGTTTCCCCGTATAACGGCGTTTTGGCTCATCCGATTCGGACGAGAATTTAGTGAGATAATGCCAGCGACTTGAGGAGTGCTGCACTAAATTTTGACATCGACCGCTTAATAACTTTTCGAGTTATTGGCGCTAGTTATCTGTAACTTGCATCGAAATGCTCAGATCGAGTCGAAATGTTCGCAATTCGTAAAGTTCAATATCTATCGCGTCGATCGTTTCGTAAAATTGATATTCTGTAACTCAAATCGTAGAAGTTACAAATCGTAAAGAAAGACCTCGACTCGATGCCGGTTTAGCGTAATGGCAACAATGCATTGCTCTGCGATTATAGACTTTAATAACCAAGTGACATTTAGAGAGGTTAGAAATTTCAAAATATGAAATGTGCCTTTTACCAAGATTTAGCGCAGGTATAAAAAGTGGAATTTACGCACAGTTAACTTGCAGATGTGTTTTAATAGGAAATCCCATGTTCGGTAAACTTAATTGTACCTACCTACTAGATTATATAGTTTAGTTTAAAAATACATTCATTTTGCTGTAATCTTTCGAGAAGGTCAGTACTGAAAAATATTAATGATATCAGTTCCGACTCCAATAAAGAAAAAACTTCTACAGAGCAGCTGAACTACATGGTAGATTTCATTGCGCTGCACAAAATTTTACTTCATGGTAAAACTAAGCCCTTTGATAGAGAATATTATAAACCATGCACAAATTAGATAACTAAATAAAAATATACCTATACACGTACGTATAGACGTACAGATATTTTATAATTTCTGTGATTTAAAACACGAAAAGGAAAAAAGATTTGTGTTGCGAGGTTATGCTTAACTCGAACTGACACATCTAACACAAGAACGCATGCGTGACCCGATCTCGATATCTAAAACTACCACTTCGACAGAGTTTGACCGATCGACGTCGATTTCGACCAACAACTTCGATAGGAGACGTCGAAACAAGTTATAGAATACCGATGTTGCCCAATTCTGATTTGATGGGTTGATCTCGATTCGATTTTATACATTTCTATTCGATTAGGAGTTACAGAATAGGGCTGATTGACGATAGCGTCCTTGACCAATTCGAAAGGGTGGTAAAAATTTAGATGATAATTTCCAAATATCGCCTTGAAGCGTCCAGGGGTTCGTCTGCAGGTTGCGAGAGTCGCGGCAGTGGATACTGTGCGCCGGGATGGCAGACCCAGGCGAGATCGGTCGCGATACATCGGTGAAATTGGTCTTTAGCGCTTTGGAAGCGCTATCGCCGGGAGGATCGATGTAATATCATGGGGCGACGTCTGCACTGAGATGCAGAGCCGCGGAAATTGCTCCCCAACGGTATCGAGTTCGATGTCTGATATGATACCGTGGCGGCTTTTTTTATTTGCCCGGCCAACGGCGATTCGTTTTGCAACCGCGGCGGGTTTTTTGATTGGATTGGAAAGGTAGGCGAATTTCACTGTTTCGCCTCCTTCCCAATTCAACGGTATCAGGCATATCCGTAGGTACAAGACGACGTCTAGGAATATGCTGAGTGTTCTGAAATTCTGAAGCTCGAAGGGTGGAATACGACAACGCCATTATTTTAGTTGAGAAGGGCATGCCCGAAAACCCGGTATCCCAAATTTTCAAAATTCAAATCGAAGTAGTCTGAAATAATTCTAATGGGCCGTCACCGTGAGACACCTGTATATGTATGTTGTTAATAAAATTCGATTTTCTCAAAAACGGTACAATATATCAACTGATATACGGTATACCTTTTTTAAGCAAAGTGAGAGAAGAATCAAACTATGAAAGAAAAATATCAAATTTGGAATTATTTGTATCTATGGTGTCACTTGCTTTTACCACAATATTTGATATTTTAATATTTTGTCATAATATAGCCTGAACAAATTAACGTGATGTCATCTAATATAATATTTTAACAACGTTTAAAATAAAAACTAGAAAGGTAGGTAAACTCCGCGAAGCGGAGTTTGACCTTTCTCTCAGGCCTTTGGCAGTCGGGCCGCGCTGCGCGCGGCTCGTGCACCGCTCTGCGGTGCTCATTACCGGTTAGTAAATATAATTTTTTTAAAACACCCTGTAGTTTAGTTTTTAAACACCCTGTATATAAATGTTTGATAACACTTTAAAAGAATGGCCGTTTTGGCGGAGAAGCCGCCGAGAAACGAAAAATTTACCTACAAAGCCTTTCTCTCGGGCTTTTAGCCCTCAGGCCGCGCTGCACGGGGCTTTAGCAACGCTCCGCGGTGCACTCACTACCGGTTAGCAAATATAAAATTTTTTGAAACACCCTGTACTTTGATTTTTAAACACCCTGTTTATAAGTGTTTGATAACAACTTAAAAAAATGTCCGTTTTTGGCAGAGAAGCCTTATGGGTCAATTTTATTGGAACGTCCAGTATTGAAATATTCAAAATCTCATCTAGTTAGTAAGCATAAAACATGACCAAAAGATGTAAAACGAAAAAATGTAAAAAATGTAAAGAAAAATCTGATCCAGACCTCTCAATTTTATAGAATATTTTGTACATAAATTTTCAGAAAAAATTTGGAAGATAAATTCGAATTCGCGTTAATTTCGCGGATCATTCTATATAAAAAGTTTGAAATAGACCTCTGATAAGTAAACAAAAATTTTTTCTGCATTTGGTTTAAATAAATATGTTAAATAAATACTGTTTAAAGAGTCCCGTCTGATTTTCTAACATCAATTAGAAACGTCATCTATCGCCTAGTAGATCCCATCTGATTTTTCAATTCGATTTCACTTATGAAATACGTCAAATATTAATTAGAAGGTCCCTTCTTATTTTCTAACCTCAATTAGAAACGTTAATATCATCTTGCCAGTCCTGTGTGACTTCCTAACCTAAAATATGAAATACGTCAAATATCAATAAGTAGGTACCTTATAATTTTTATAACCTCGATTAGAAACGTGAAATATCATGTAGTAGGTTCCGTCCATAGACCTTATAAACTATGGACTCGCCCTAGCAAGAGATGCACTGATGTGTGCAAGTCAGATGAAGCTAGTGCAGGCAAATTTTGGTAAAACAAATAACGGTACACCGGTATACCGGTACAACAAAATCACAATAAACCTTGGAGTAAAAAAAAGATTTCTTAAATTTTAGTGTAACAGTGTATGTGAAAACCAAATACGGTGCAATTGTGTTCAGCGATTAATTGGGTAAAGAGATGTTTAAAATTAAATTTGGAGAGGTTATACTTTTCCAATATTTCTGAAAATAATGACCAAGTAGCAATTTTGCCCCCTTCAATGTGTCGCTCTTCGAATTTTTTTTATCAAACTGAATATAAACAGCTTCAACTGCATTTTGCTTATAATGTGCTTAGGCAAAAATTCACTTTGAATAATATGTTGAACGAAGAAAGCATCGATACAGTCCCAATTAATGCAGTTTTGCAAAGAAAACTACGTTAGAAGAGCTTGCAGTAATTTTAACTGATCGCTCGATGTGAGGAAAATATTTGGAGACATACATAAAGAAGGCATTGTTGACGCACTAGTTGCTGAACTCGATGTTATGGGGTTATGTATATATATGTGGACTGTATTTATCGTACTTTTGGGATAGCCTAGTGATTGAAATGATAGAACTTGTAATTGGTAAACTTGTATTGGAGATGAGAAAACATACAACATCCTTCTTCGAAGGTTTAATATGTACTGCCCAACATACTGCTTTTACTTTACATTTGTCTGTCTCCAGAGGCAGTTCAGAGCGAACAGCCGAGCTGAGCAGACGTGTTTGTTTGTGAGGTGAAGTGAGTGCAACGAACAAAATCTACCTGCCTTTATTAAGCCTACCTGGAAAGAATCCCTTTCTTTCCTTTTAATCACCGACCTAATACCCGGCTTAAGCATAGAGGCCGTCGGCATCTTTGTCGCAGGTACCTGTCCCGGGGTTATGCCCAGGTAAGTTTTTACTTATTTATCAGTTATTTGCATTACTTTAGAATACATTTCTTTAAAATTGCGACCCCCGACAAACAATATACCAGACAGACAAATACACCAAAAGACACGTACGCCCCCGTAAGGGGGCATCCCCACACGACTAACACTTACACACCTTCCCACACACACACACACACACACACACACACACACACACACGCACACAATGTCGGACTCCGAAAACGAGGAGAACATATACATATACATGGACGATACAGACAGCGAAAGACCCTCTTCAAGAGTCTCCGCTTCACCAAAAAACATGACCACCACAACAGATTTATACGAACAGTTACAAACACAAAAACATGAAAACGAGACGCTAAAACAACAAATACACGAACTGACAGAACAAAACACCCGACAATACCAACAAATACTAACCATGACACAGCAAATCGTCGATTTGCAAAAAACAATTAAACTTTCGGACGAAAACACCACTAAATTACACCAAAAACTTGACAAACTCATTAACAAACAAATGACAGACAATATACCCCAGACAGGCACACACACACCCCCCCCACACACACACCCCGCACACACACGGACAGAGAAACGCAAAAAACACACGGCAGAATCCTCTAGCGAGGACGAAGCCCCAAGACATAAAAAATCAGACAAAACAAACAAAACACGAACACAAACACCAAACACGCGCCCCCCGACACCTAAACCCTCCACAAGCGCCCTACAAAACACCCCACAAAACACACAACAGACAGACAAAACCAAACAAGTCCCCCCGGTAATCTTGCGAAAGCAAGAACGGTGGACACAAGTACAAAAAATACTCACGACACTTAACATTAACTATACAAAAGCCAAATTGACTAAAGACGGTATAGCCATATACCCAAACACACCTAATGACCACAGACTATTGACAAAGACACTGACAGACAAAGGCGAGGAGTACCACACCTTCACCCTCAGCGAAGAAAAAACGCTGAGGGTGGTGATAAGCGGAATACCTGCGGGTATTTCCCCAAGTGAGGTCCAACTCGACCTCGCACGACAAGGGTTCCCCGGCGCAATAGTGCACCTCATGGCGAGCCGTCAAAATAAACAGGAAATGCCCCTGGTCCTAGTTCAGGCCCCACAGGACAGGGAGGACATTATGAAGGTAACCCGCTGCTGCTCGCTCGTGGTTCGAGTAGAACTGCAGCGAAAGCAGCGGGTTGCCACACAGTGCCACCGGTGCCAGCGGTTCGGCCACGGCCAGACCCGGTGCACAGCTGAGCCAAAGTGTGTAAAATGTGGCAAAACCACAGCACGCACGTCTGCAAAAAGGCCAAAGACGCGCCCGCCAGGTGTGCAAATTGCGCCGGGCCACACCCCAAAGCTAAAAACACAAAAACACAAATCACAAACACACACACGACACAAAACACTACACAAACACACAGACAGCCCCTCCTACCCACCCCAAACACAACCTCGGGACGCACATACGCTGACATGACCAGAAAAACACAAAACACACAAAAACAAAAACACAACACCTCACCACACGCACACACAGACACGACACCCTCCCAACCGGGCGCGGCGGCCCTGATTGACGCAACAAAGCGTCTTCAGGACTTCTGCGTCCAGCTGACGACCATGGTGTCGAATATGCAAAAATTATTCGACTTCTAATGGCTCGTCGGCCCTCCCAACCCTCCTCGCTGAGAATTTCGTCCTGGAACCTTGACGGGTTCCGGGCCAAAAAAACGGAACTCGTGGACATCTTGAACCGTCTAAACATAGACGTTATGGCTGTCCAGGAGACCTACCTCAGCGAGGCATCCCGTACCTCCATCCCTGACTATGACATATACAGACATGACAGAAACCGTAACGGGGGTGGTGTTGCACTCATAGTAAAGAAGTGCATCGACCACTATCCGCTGCAGCGGCTCCAAACTCAAAACACAGAGGCCGTGGCGATAGCGGTGAGATCGCTACGGCATGGAGACGTTGCGGTGGTGTCCTGTTACCACCCACCCAGACTACCACTACTTGACAATGACTTAGACAAAATCCTTTCCTGGCCCCAGACAATTGCCATCGGGGACTTCAACGCGAAGTCCCCCATATGGCACAGCGGGACGACGACCACAAGAGGTCGCGTCCTGCTGAATTACCAAGACAGACACGACGACTTGACTATACTCGGACCGACAGAACCGACACATTACGGACCCGTAGGACGCCCCGACGTTATCGACATTGCCCTCTTAAAATCTATACCGTTAAATGCCCAAATATCCACCCAATACGAAGGGTCTTCCGCCCACAATCCAATATTTCTGGATCTGGGGCGAAGACAGAGATATGAAGGCACCTTCACGAGGAGGTTCACTGACTGGGAGCGTTTCCGAACAGTAATGCAAGGAAACATGGCGCTCCCAGTCATCGAAACCACCCATGATCTGGAGGCGGCAATCCTCTCCCTTGAGACTGACATTAAAAACGCCCTGACTCAGACTACGACGGAGACTATTGTCCCCCGACTGACAAACCCCCGGGGCACCCTCCCCGATGACATAAAAAACTTAATACGTGACAGACGACGTGCGAAACGGCTTGCCACCCGCACCCGCCTCCCCCGACACAGACATGACTTAAACGTACTTAACAGACGGGTGAAGGCGGCTCTGGATGAACTGGCCCAGGATAACTGGGCTAGGCACCTGGAGTCGCTGGATCCACAAGACAACAGCCTCTGGAAAACGCAGAGGGCCCTGCGACAGACCGCTCGCCGTAAAATTCCTCCAATCCACGGTAGTGTGGGGGTGGTTTACACGAACCAGGAAAAGGCCGAGGCTTTCGCCGATAGCCTGGAACTGCAGTGTAGACTGCCTCAGCTGCCCGACGAAGACGAGGAATTCGAGATAGTGGCTGAGCGCGCGGCCCGACGCGTCGACAGAGAGCCAGACAATGACATAATCCCCCCCGCAACACCTGACGAACTAAGACTGACAATACGCAGACTTAAAAACAGAAAAGCCCCCGGACCCGACAATATACATAACACGACACTTAAACGACTACCACACAAGGGCCTCATGGCCCTACTAAACATAACAAACGCGACACTCAGACTAAGACACTTCCCTACCCGCTGGAAAACAGCAAACATAATCCTTATCCCAAAACCCAACAAAGATCACACCATCCCATCCAACTACCGGCCCATTAGCCTGCTCCCGGCTATGAGCAAAGTGGTAGAAAAAATTATCCTAACCCGTCTAAGAACCCACTCCCAAGAACTGCAAGTCATTCCAGACGAGCAGTTCGCCTTCCGACCCAATCACTCCACTGAACTCCAAATCCTTCGCCTTACCGAGCACATCACGGCGGCCTTCAACAGGGGACAGTACACTGGTGCTGTCTTCCTGGACGTCGCAAAGGCCTTCGATACGGTTTGGCATGAAGGCCTACTGATGAAAATGCTCACCAACCAATATCCCATATCCTTTACCAAACTCATAAAATCCTACCTACACCACCGAAAATTCCGCATCCAAATCCAAGATTCCCTTTCCACCACCCGTCCCATGGAGGCCGGTGTCCCCCAGGGCACCGTCCTGTCCCCACACCTATACACCATTTACAACTCCGACATCCCACATCCCCCCAACACCAACATATACTTATACGCCGACGACCTGACAATCACATCCCAATCCGTAGATCCTAGATATTCCGTCTACCTCCTCCAAAGCTCCTTAGACCAACTTGAAACCTGGTGCAACAGGTGGAAAGTCAAAATTAATCCCAACAAAAGTTCGGCTATCCTTTTTACCAAACGAAAAATCCCACAAAACCTTGACAGACTGACACTATCCCAGGAACCCATCTCCTGGAATCGACAAACACGATACCTGGGCGTGACGATGGACCAGCGTCTCACGTGGAAACCGCACATCGTGGAGACGGTGGCGCGAGCGAAGACCACCAGGGCTAGGCTCTATCCCTTACTCAAAGGTGGAAACACCCTCAGTTTAAGGAATAAGCGAACGCTTATCAAGGTGGTACTTCAACCGCAGCTAACCTACGCCTCCACGGCGTGGGGTCACGCGGCAAAAAGCCACTTAAAGTCATTACAGGCTGTGGAAAACATAGCCCTCCGCACGGCCACCGACGCGCCCTGGTACGTAAGAAACACTGACATATTACGAGACTTACAATACACAAACGCTACACAGACAATAAGACAAAACGCGGAGAAACGATTTGACGTAGCCGCTAGACATGACAATCCCCTCCTCAGGCAAGCCGTTGACTACGTACCCGACGTGACCGACAAACACAAAAGACCTAGACACCAACTTTTTGACCCTGGGTGACCACCCCAATGACCCCCCCCCTGCCCGCTAACCTTTTCTGTTTCAGAGACAGCCAGGATCAAGAAACGAAGACAACGACACACACACACACACACACACACACCCCCCATACCCTCCTTAACCCTCCCCTCCCGCGCTAGCCTAAGGGCCACCTTAGCAAAGCGCATCCCAGGCTGCATAGCCGCACTACCCTACCCAACCATACCACACATAAACATGACACTACCCCCGGGGTTTACACAGACGAGCCGGCGAAGCAAGAAGAGCGCCAGAAGAAAGGGCCCTAGCCGGCGGGGCCCAGCCAGGACAAAAGGAGGTCCCACAAAGCGCCTACACCGGCCGCATTTGCGGTCGGGGTAGACGACGGATGGGGCCCACCTACGAAGGCTGTCCAGGCCTACACGAGATGAGGCAGGATAAAGAGGGATAATCCCCCTCGATCCCAAATCATTGAGGCCAATTTCTAGCCATGGAATATTGGCGCGTGTCTCCAGAGGGAGCCATCTGACAGTGCTGCCAACTGTGGGTTACATTGCAACATAATTTTTAAATTTCTAATTGGCCCCAATATGCCGGCCGCCTTGAAACGTGTTCAAACACTTTCAAATGAAAAGAACAATATAAATAAACATGCTAGATAACTGTCGGTATTCAAATCGGACTAGGTCAATGTGTATGGCCTTAGTGGCTAAGCAAATATATAGGCAAACATAAGCCTTACTTAATTTGGAACCTCGTCCCCTTCTGTCTTTTACCAGAAATGAGCCCGCGTAATCGACTCCACAGTTCAAAAATGGTACGGTCTGTTTAAGCCGCGAAGCAGGTAGATCGCCCATTAAATATTGAATACTACTTGGCTTTGTTCTGAAACAAACCACGCACTTGCGCACTATGTCCTTCGCTAAGTTTCAGCCTGATATAGGCCAATATTTTTCTCTAAAAGACTAGAGAAGCATCGATGGACCGCAATGAAATAATTGGTTATGCTCGTGTCTCATTAACAATTTGGTCAAGTTATGACGTTGTGGCAAAATTATCGGGAATTTTTTGTCAAAATTGAAATCTGAATTACGAATTCGTCCTCCTACTCGTATGATATCTTTATGTAAATATGGATTTAAACTTAAAATTTTACTATGTTTGTCGATAGGTTTTGAATTCTTGCATTTGACAAATTTTAATTAGAATATTTGTTGCATTTTGTAACTCAGAAATACTTAGATTGTCCAAGCTTCTTTCATTTGATTTACGTTTTAAATTATTGCTGAATCTGCAGTAATACGCTGTGACTCTTTGCAATTTTACCCACGAAGAAAATTTGTCAAAAATATTGAAATTGTCAATGTTAGTGATAGTATTTACGCTTGTACGTTGTTCTGGTAAGTTACTTGATTCTAAAATTATAATATCTGAATTAAAGTTTACATCATCTTGTAAAATAAATTTTGGACCTTTCCACCACAGCTCGGAATTTAATAACGTGTCTGAATCTACACCTCGCGATATTAGATCCGCTGGGTTTTCATTTGACCTGACGTGATACCAATCGTCGAATTTTGTTGACTGCTGAATCTCGCTCGTACGGTTGGCTACGAATGTCTTCCACTTGTTAGGTTGACTCTTGATCCAACATAGTGCAATTGTAGAATCGCTATAGTAATAGAATTTATCAAATTTTATATTTAAAGATGACTTGACGCTCTCAACTAATTGAACTAATAGTACTGCACTGCATAGCTCAAGCCGAGGCAGAGAAACTTGTTTTATTGGAGCCACTCGTGACTTTGCACACAACAAATTCGATGAATAATTACCTAATTTGTTTTTGCATTTAATGTAGACGCATGCGCCATATGCTCGCTCTGATGCGTCACAGAACGCGTGCATTTCTATTTTTTCATAATCGTTTACTAAAATAAATCTTGGTATTTTAATGAGTTTAAATTTGGTAAGTCATTTAGAAATTGACGCCATTGTAAGTGTAAAGCTTGGGGTATTGTTTCATCCCAACTTACTTTAGCTAACCATAATTGCTGCATAAGTATCTTGGCTATAATTATTATGGGTCCTAATAATCCAAGAGGATCGTATATTTGAGAGGTTATTGATAGAATGCTACGCTTGGTTATGTTACTTTGATTACACTGCGTAATTGAATACTGTATAGTATCTAACTTAGCATTCCAATAGATGCCTAAAGTTTTATTTTGTTGATTTTCACCTAATTCAACTATATTGACCGCTAAATCTCGATTTATTTGGAACTGATCGACTAACTCGGGCTTATTGCATAACCACTTTCGTAGTTCGAATCCTGCTGACTTTAATATTGTAGATATTTCACCTTGTAATTTTACTAGATCTGATTTTGAACTTGTACCCGTTAGCAAATCGTCGACGTAAAAGTCGTATTTTATTGTTTCACTTGCTCGAGGAAATATAGTTTTGTACTCGTCCGCAATTTGATTCAAGCATCTCACCGCTAAAAATGGCGCTGAAGCTGTTCCGTATGTCACGGTATTTAATTCATAGCACTGAATCTCCTTGTTGGAGTCAGCTCTCCACAATATTCGCTGTAAGTTTCGCTGATCGGGATTAATTAATACCTGCCGGTACATCTTAGAAATATCTGCTGTCATAACATATTCATGCATCCGAAATCGTAAAATTATTGATAACAAATTAGATTGTATAGTAGGACCGCTGTATTGAATATCATTAAGAGAAACGCCGCTGTCAGTTTTCATAGATGCATCGAAAACAACTCTAATCTTAGTAGTACTGCTTTGTTCTCTGATAATTGCATGGTGTGGTAAATAATAGTTTGTTTTATTGTCGTGAGTTTCACTTACATGTGACATATGACCGAGACTTTCGTATTCTTGCATAAATTTGACGTATTCTTCGCGTAATTTATCGTTTTTAATTAATCGTTTTTCGATGGACAGAAATCGATCTAATGCCGCTTGCCTAGATTCGCCTAAATTTTGTCGATTTGGTTTTAATGGAATGCGTACTATGAAACGCCCTTCGCGATCTCTCTCCGTATTGTTTAAGAAATGAGATTCACAATATTTATCATCGTCCGATAAAATAGTTTTATTGTCACATTGTTCCAATTGCCAAAATTTAGTTAATTGTTCATCTAATTGCAAATTGTTTAATTTAATGTTAAGACAACTAATAGACCTATTTACTTGTAATTGATTATATTTTAAATCACCGCCAATTACCCAACCGAATAGTGTTTTATGTAACATAGGCATATTTGGGCTTAACTGAACCTGGCCCACGCATAGAACATTCCAAAATACGTTGGAACCTAGTAACATGTCAATAGAACCGGTAGAATTAAATGTGGGACCTGCTAGTTTTAAATGATCTGGTATTTGTAATTGTTTACTAGAAAATGAAACTAATGGCAAGTCGTCAGTGATTTTAGATAAGATCAACGCTGTAATGGTTTTATTGTATGAATTATTGCGAGATGATATTTTAATTGTCGCTTGCTCCTTTACATCAGACATGGCTTTACCTACGCCCGAAATAGTGAAATTTATTGGTTTGGTTTGTAAACCTAAGCGTTTGCAAAATGCGCTTGTAACAAAATTGCTTTGTGAGCCACTATCGAGTAGCGCTCTACATGTATAAATTTGTCCGCGTTTGTCCTCAACACTTATTAACGCCGTTGAAAGTAGTACTTGTGAATGCCTAGTATTATCACTGGAATGACCTACAATCGCTACTTCTTGCGTATTTTCTTCCTTTTTCTGCTCTGTTTGTGTGTCTGACGCTGACTGATTTGTTGCAATATTGCCCTTTTCTAAATGAAGCAGTGTATTATGCCGCTTTCCGCATTTGCGACAATTGCTATTTAAAATACATGTTTGTGCTGTGTGTGAGGGTTTAAGGCAATTAATGCACAATTGTAATCGTTTTATTTCTTGTATTCTAGAATGTATTGGTAATTTTAAAAAAGCTTGACAAGTGAATATAGTGTGCGCCTTTTCGCAAAAATAGCAATTGAAATTTGTACTAGCATACGAATTTGAGTAGCCCTTGGCCTTGATTTGACCTTTGTTTAACTTATGATTGTCGTATCTAGCTTCTGAGCGTGTTTCTAATTTTTCTAAAATTTCGTATCTTTTCTTTAAAAACTTTGTAATATCGTTAACTGTAGTTAAATCGCCTTCCAAATTCCAAGATTCCCATTCTCGCATAGTGGTGTTGTCGAATTTATATGTGTTTTTAAAGCGCGTAAATTCTGAATAATTATGTCGTATAAATTCCTTAAATCTGCGCGATTTTCTCGTTTCAATGGAGGAAAGTCAAACATCGCCCTTACGTGATTATGAACAACGAGCCGCTTGTTTTCGTAACGTTCATGTAATAGATCCCATGCAATGGCATAGTTCGCTTCAGAAATCTTTATAGAATGAACAACCTGTTCTGCTTCACCTCTTAAACTTGAATGCAAATAATAGAACTTCTGAACTGTAGCTATCGATTGATTATTGTGGATTAATGAGCTAAATGCATCTCTAAACTCGAACCATTGATTAGAATTGCCATCAAATGTCGGCAAGTTTATTATTGGTAACTTTAATTGCTGATTTTGAAGATTATTACCGACAGAAGTAACATTATTTACTTGAATAGCCGTCTCATTATTGCCGCGAAATAGTGATATTATTTCATCGCTTTTTGAATTTAACTCGTAGTAAATTGTTTCAAAATTGTTTCTTTCTTGAGGCTCCTCGCTTTCGAGAGCAAATTCTATCTCGTCTTGAACCTTATTAAACTCGTCTAAAACATTTTTAAAGTTCGTTGCACGTAGTTTTAATTGCGAAATTGTATTATTGTCTAAGTCTTGTGTATCTAAACTTGCTAAATAATTTTGAAATCTTGTAACTTTGGATTTTATTAATCCCCTAGTAAATTTTAATTTCGAAATATCTGCCATGTTTTATTGTAACAGATATTTTGCTCGTATTGACCCAGATAAAAAAAGGATAAGAATGTGGAATGTAAATAAACTGGAACAGACTTACAAGGGCAGGTGGTTGGATTCGCTGGCTATCGTTGCGCCGTGCTTCGCTCTCGATCCTTGTAGGTGGCCGCTACTTTGCTACGTCACGATGCTGAACGCCTACTAAGCCAATCGCCGAGCGGCTTGCTTACTTCCCTGGATTCTATTGGAATGTTGAACACTTGTACGAATTTGAATTGATTGCACTTGCAATTGTTTATTGTAACTTGATTGTTTATTTCATTGGTAACTTGAATCACTTGATTGAATTGTTTTACTACTTGCAAACTTGTAAACCCTGGAATCGTAGGTTACTGGTATGTTAGGCAAATCCGTCTCGATGGAACCATAAATGTTGACGCACTAGTTGCTGAACTCAATGTTATAGGGTTATGTATAAGTGGACTGTATTTATCGTACTTTTGGGATAGCCTAGTGATTGAAATGATAGAACTTGTAATTGGTAAACTTGTATTGGAGATGAGAAAACATACAACATCCTTCTTCGAAGGTTTAATATGTACTGCCCAACATGAGCGCTTTTACTTTGGAAAATTGTAACTATGAATATTTTTTAAATGTGTATAATAAAATATCTTTCATTCTAAATTCTAGTTTATTATTACATTCCCCCTTTAATACCTCCAATTTGTACAGAAATTATATATAAACAAAGAGTGCTTATGCTCTTATTCGTTAATAATAATTAATTAAAATTAGTCGTACAAATATGTATTGTTAAAAGAGAAATCCAATTTAATTCGCGCAATACTTGAAGTTTTGTGAACGAAGCATTAGCCCGCACCAGCTCTATCTCTCTCGCACACGTCTATGCCATTGCTATTTATATTGGCAAAATGACAGTTGGGCGAATCCAGTAGTTTATAAGTTCTATGGTCCAGTCTGATTTCCTAACCTAAATTACATGGAGACTACAAATTACTTACGGAATACGTCAAATATCAATTAGTATTTTCCTTCCATCGATCTATGGTTCGTTGTGATATTCTAACCTCAATTGGAAACGTCAAATATAGCGAAATTTATTTTGACGTTTCAATCTGACATTCTTCGTGATTTTTAGATTTTCGTCGATTTGCGTTCGCGGTTCTTTGAATCTCCATTTCGCTTATAAAATGGCCGTATGTCAGTGAGAAGTCCATGGAGAAAGATATATTTGAAAACGCGAATATAAAGTTGCAAAATTTTGATTAAGCGACGAACGAAGGGAGATGAGGCGCGATTATGCCGCTTCGGATCTCGCGGAGAAACCCAGTCCGTCCGCCAAAATGCTAGTTTTCCAGTCTGACTTGAGACACAGCGCGTAGTGTCGTCGTTCATTGTTTAAGCTGCCGCACTTCGAATTTGCGTTAATTTCGCGAAACGTTCTATGTAAAAAGTTTGAAATAGGCCTTTGATCAGTAAACAAAAAATTTTTGGTTTAAATAAATACATCAAACGTCATCTAGTAAGTCCCGTCTAATTTTCTAACATCAATTGAAAGTGTCATTTTCGCCTAGTAGGTCCATCTGATTTTTTCACCTCGATGTCATCTATGAAATACGCCAAATGTTAATTAGTAGGTCCCCACTGATTTTTTAACCTCAATTAGAAACGTCAAATATCGTCTTGTCACTCCTGTGTGATATCTTAACCTAAAATACGAAACACGTCAAATATCAATTAGTACGTTTCTTCTGATTTTCTAACCTCAATTAGAAACGTCAAAAATTGCGTAGTAGGTACCGTCTGATTTCCTAACCTAAATTACGAAATACGTCAAATATTAATCAGTCTGTTCGATCTATGGTTCGCTGTGATTTTCTAACCTCAATTGGAAACGTCGAATATAGTGAAATTTATTTTGACGTTTCAATCTGACATTAATTAAAATTAGTCACACAAACATGTATTGTTAAAAGAAGAGAAATCCAATTTTATTCGTGCGATACTTGAAGTTTTGTGAACGTAGAATTAGCCCGCACCAGCTCTATCTCTCTCGCACATGTCTGTGCCATTGCCGTTTATATTGGCAAAATGACAGATGGGCGAATCCAGTAGTTTATAAGTTCTATGGTCCCGTCTGGTTTCCTAACCTAAATTACATGGAGACTACAAATTACTTACGGAATACGTCAAATATCAATTAGTATTTTCCTTCCATCGATCTATGGTTCGTTGTGATTTTCTAACCTCAATTAGAAACGTCAAATATAGTGAAATTTATTTAGACATTTCAATCTGACATTCTTCGTCATTTTCAGATTTTCGTCGATTTGCGTTCAAGGCTGGTTGAATCTCTATTTCGCTTATAAAATGGCCGTATGTCAGTGAGAAGTCCACGGAGAAAGGTACATTTGAAAACGCGAATATAAAGTTACAAAAATTTCATTTAGCGACGAACGAAGGGAGATGAGGCGCGGTTATGCCGCTTCGGATCTCGCGGAGAAACCCAGTCTATCCACCAAAATGGTAGTTTTCCATTCAGGCTTGAGCGCGTAGTGTCGTCGTTCACAGCTGAAGTAATCAACAATTTTTGTAATGTTAAATTTGCATTTTTCTAACACAACGTCGTCTCGCAAAAGATCCATAATAAGATAAAACAGATAAATAACGACATTCCATGACTTGGAAGAGTTTTTAACCCCAACTTATTTCTATTGATTCTTAACTTTTGACGTTTGGGGAGTACCTAATACGAATGCAATATTATATATATATACACATTGTGGTGTAGGTAGTAATTTCAGTTAACTATACACAAATTTCCTCCATTCCTGCCTGTTTCTTGCCAATTCCTTTGCTTCTGTCCATTTCTTTCCTCTTTTCTTTAATATTTCTCCAATTACTTGATCCCATGTTGTTCTCGCTCGCCCTCTTCCTCTTTTCTGATGTGTCTTTGTTTGCCATATTTTTTTTTTGCAATATTAACAAAGCAAATTGTACAAATACAAAGGTTGAAGGGTTTAGGTACATGGATTGGTTTAAAATTATGCAGTTTTAGAGGGGAAGTACTTACGTTAATTCGGGGAACAGATATCGTAATCGTAGACATGTCAAGAGGTAGAGCTACCAAAATATTAATAATAACCTAACCTAATAATAAGAAATACCTGTATATGTCGTGGCGTAGCAATGTATTAAGATTAAAAAAAGGTCTAGTAAAGTAAAATAACGGTTCGCCGCGACCCTACAGACGTCTTTCGCGTTTAGCGTGAAATTATTTTGACGTATATCAAACTGACGTTTCTAACGACATTCGAAATTTTCTCCGGTTGGGCGTGTCTTAAAGCTTCAATCTTTACGGCTTGTCTGTCGTTGAGTGGACTCCAAAATGAGGCAAAATCAAATATGAAAAAGCGAAAAGAACGTTACAAAAATGCCCCCGAACGATTAAAGATGATCTAATGGACATCTCGTGCCCAGTCGCACGCCATTCCGCGGTTTGCGGAAAAAGAATTATGTGTGGCAAAGTATACGTTTTCCAGTCGGCGAGAGAGTGCATTTTAACGTATTTACGGCCGCATTTCGAATCCTGCGCGGGATTTCGCGGAAAGTTCTACATAAAAGGTTTGAAAAAGGCATCCGGTCGATAAATATGAGTATTTTCCGCGCGGCTTTAAATAAAAAACGTAGGTAAAATAGGTAAAATAAAAACTAAATAGAGGAAACCGGCGAGGCGATCGTCTGGTTTCATCGGTAAATAGGCGTGTCGGACTCATGCGTTTGACACAAAAATTGGGCCACGCCCGTCGTAGGGCTCCGGGAGAACCGGATTTTAGGTAGGAAGGAGCGGAAGAACCTCCACCGGAATACCCCTAAGCGACGTGGCGAACATGGCGGGGCCCTACGCGGCTTCCTGGAGGAGCAGACCCCAACGCAAATCGGCGCTTTTTCGGGGCGATCGTGCGACGCAGACGGAGCTATCAGATTTTAATATATATATTGATTTTAAACAGATAGTAATTTTTGGGGTACTGTATTTCCATCTAGTGGCGATTAATAGATAACCTTTCTCTGGCATCTGTGAATATTAGTTATGTTATTTATTTTGATTGTGATTTGCATAGATTTAATCATAGATCTAATATAAGGCAAGTTCGGTATTAACGTCTAGATGCTCCAGATATGTTTTGTTATTTTCTAATTGTAAGATATGAAAAGAGATATATCTAGAATTCTAGACCATCTAGATGTCAATATCGAACTTGACTATAATATGGTATGGATGGAATGCAAAGACGGCAGGGGACAACATGTAAAGTCAGATGGAACTAGTCTAGAGTCACATGACTTAGGGCATTTTCAGACTTATCACGCGCGGTCTATCTAGTACATAGTTTTGTTTTATTTACATAGATTTGACAATTTTATATGTTATGTAAGTAGTGTAAGTTGGGGAGTTTGAATCCACCCCCCCACCCTTTTTACCCCCCACCACTTTTTTTTGTTGGCCCCGCCCCCTCCACCCAATCAGAGAGCGGGGAGTTCCCCCTCCACCCAATCAGAGAGCCGGGAATTCTAATCCG